>NW_026555077.1:12700000-12839756 GCF_021234165.1 Pteronotus mesoamericanus
ACAGGAAAAAAAAAAAATCAGTAGATGATTATCATGGTAACACAGTCATGTGCAACCTGTTCGTGTGGGTGAAAGGATGTCAGAGAGGTTGGTGGGAGATGGTGAGCAAGGAGGTGTGTGGGGGGATGATGGTTTGGGAGGATCCCCAATTTCCCCAGCACGGTGAAATTCACCTCCATGTTCCTGAATGGTAATCAGGCGCCGGCTGTTTTTGCCAGAGTCTTGCCAGGTTTGTCTGTCTGCTAAAACCACTTCTGGAGTGGCTCCTGAAGATGCCCTGGGAAGTAGTGCTGAGAAACAGTTGGAGCGTCATTTGACAACCTGGAAAACATCAATTTGATGATTTTAACTTAATTTGGCCGGCAGATGGCAGCAGGCAATTCAGGGAAGAACAAGAGAGCCCGAACTGGGAGGTCTGATGCGGCCGCTTCAGCGTCAGCCAGGAGAGGGCAAAGTCCTGGCTGATTCATTGAGTTGTTGGCAGTCTTTGAATTAAAGGGCTCCCGCCAGGCAAAACCTCAGGCAGTCCAACCTCACTCTCTGGAAATAATGGGGGAAGGAGAAGGAGGACCAAGAGAAAGTCTTTATTGTGTTTCAAAAGAAAGAAGCTTTTATTTCTTCCTAATAATGCAAACGAGAAAAAAGAGAGGCCATTATTTAAGGGACTGTGAATTAGAAGTTTTAAGGGTCTCAAACTTTGAGAAGAAAGAGTTGGACTCACAAGTCATGGGGCCTAAAGCAGCATCAAGTATTTAGATAATAAAAATAGGGCCTGGATTGAGTTATCTGTGAAGTAGGGATGGGGGGAGTTTTGAGTACTTGGTGAATGAATATATGTAGAGTGTTTAGAACAGTGGTAAGCATTCAGTAGAAATTAGTTGCAACTATTATTGCTTACTGAGCACTCACCATGGGTCAGGCATCAAACTAAGTGTTGTATGTGTGTTGTATCCTTTATTTCTCGTAATAGTCTTATACTATATAATATTTCAATTTTTTTAGATTCAAGCTTAGTAAATTTAAGTCATTTGCTGGCAGTCATTTGCTGAATGCCTGCAAGAGCCACCGTGAAGGTTATTAGCAGGGATAAGGAGAGGCATGGTTCTTGCCCCCCCCTGGAGCTTACTGTCTAGCTGGGTGCCATATAGCTAATTAGGAGCAGAGTCAGGATTTGAACCCAGGTCTCTCTGATTCAAACATCTTGCTTCTACTGCCTTCCATAATAAAAAGACCTAAGTTACTGAATGTCTATTGTGTGCCAGGAACTTTACATATGTAGTTTTGGACCCAGTAAGGTAGGAAGTATTGTTATCACCATTATACAAGTGAGGAAATACTAAGTGATTTGCCCAATGGCCATGCTGATAGGGAGTAGACAAGGGTCTTGTGTATTTGAAGCCCATGCTCTTTCCATGGCAACATACTCTAGATGCTTCTTAGGATTGGAAGAGATCTGTACAAGCACCACCTCATTCTGTTTAAAAGTTATATTCATTCCAACACTTATGGGTCATGAAATGAGCAAGGTATCTGCGTGGTAAGAATCTTCTGAGATCTTCAGATTCAGTGCTTTGTGTGTGTTAGTGAGACAATTGTGTTATTAGCATTATAGGTTCAGAATCAAAAGATCCAAGACTGAAACGTTGCTCTGTCTTTCATGACCTGTATGACTTTAGGCAAGTCCTGTAACATTTCTGGGACTCCGCTTACTTGTTTGTGAATTATAGATAGCAATATGTACCGCATTGGATAATTGTAAAGATTCGGTGAGTTAATTCACGCAAAACTGCTTTGTATACCTTAAAGGGAAATCTAAGAATCATGCCAATCCTTGATGAAAATCTAGTTCAAAACCTGGTATTCAAGGTCTTCTGCAGTCTGATTTATAACAGTATCAACACTCCTTCACTTCTACATGTGTTTAAGTAGACATGAAATCCTAATTAAAACCGGTTCAGGAAATTAAGGGAATTTATTGATTAATGTAATAATTGTTTGGCTAATGGAATACTCAAGGATTATTTCAGCTTCAGGAGCAAATTCATGAAAACCCAGTTCCTCTCTGCCTGCCTTTAGGACACCTTCCCCTGGGCTCGCTCCATTCTCAGTCAGGCTCTCCCCTCACGGTCACAGGCTGGCTGCAGAGGCTCTTGCCTCTGCATCCTCTTAACTTCAAACCCAGTGGAAAGAGAATTCTTACCATTGAATTCTGGCTAGAGCTCTGTCGCATTCAAACACAAGTCTTGGTTCTGATTCTAATTGGCCTAAATTGGGTTACATGCCCGTCATTGAACCAATTACTTTGGCCACGAAGCTCGATTATGTTGATTAATTGAAACCTTTGAAGCCGAAGGTTGTCAGTCTCTCTCATACATAATGGATAACACCAGGGAGGGCTTATTCTCCAAGCATAATACGGGATATCATCCTCACTAGGTGAAGGGTGAATGGTTGTGGTTGTTGAGTAGCAAAAATGATAGATCTCTCCACCACATTAACGTTATTAGTTATATTGAGCTATCTGTAGTGTCCGAAGCACATTCTGTAACTTCTTGTTGGCAGGCCTGTGTACGTGTTCTTCTCTAGCTCTAAAATACTTGATCTCCATTTTCCAAGCTCTGTAGATCGACCCTCCCTCGCTTTCACCGCTCAAATATTACCTCCTCACTGCTCCTTTTTTTCAGAGCCTCAGTGCTTCTCATATCTCCCATCTTCCTATTATGTTGCACTTATTTATATGTTTATATGTATATGTCTCAAACCCTGAATTTTGGATTGAATTCCTTGTGTTAATAAAGAAGACTCTGAAGAGGAAGGAATTACTATATTTAAAAATGTTTGTCAGGAGTGAAGGTAAGTACTTCAATGAATTACTTAAAATCTGAATCAGTAGACTCCCAAAGAATGAGAATATATTATATTAAGAGGCAGATTACATTTGAATAGTAAAATTTATTTTCACATTATCTAAAGCTAAATTAACCAGACATATTTTCATTGCAGCCCTTATTGAAAGATTGATACTGAACCATCATTAATTCTGCGGGTATCTCACAGTCTGAGAGTGAATCATTCTGGGAATGGGTATTCTCCTTGTAGTATGATAGATAAATTCCTCATTTTCTTGCCTTTCTCTCACAGGTCTGTGAAATCATTGAGAGTTGCACTGGGTCCATATCTTCAGGGCCAAGCCAATGTCTAGAACACAACAGGTGCTCCATAAATGTTTGTTAAAGGGAGGAGCAAAGGGATAAAAGCAATGATTGGGAAAAGCAGTGCTTACTCTTTTAAATGTTTTGAAAGAAATCCCCAGATGTCCATCTATTTTGCTATGTTTTTCCTCCTTCTGCTTTAAAAAAAGGAGCACTCAAATAATTTCTATGAGGGGTTTTGAGTCATAAACTGAAAGAATGTTAGTGCCAAAGGAACAATTCACTATCAGCTGTGCCTGGCACTTAGCAGACATTCAAGTGGTGTGGGAATGGATAGGAAAGTGGGATAGTTGAACCTAAGTTTACTGTGGGCTGAATCCCAGATCCTAAAGTCCTAATAGATTATACAGTGTTCTGATGGCCCACTCAAAATGAGGAAAGGAAAGTATTTAAAGAAGGGACTATTCACAAAGATGTCTATGTAAACCAGACACATTTTCATTGCAACAAGATCCCAAGGAATGGTAACGAACCTCAGGACGAGCGACAGCAGTGAGCCACTACGGCCCCTAGACAGGAGCGGAACAGAGAAGAAAGCAGTCTCCCAAACCAAAGAGAGCTGAAGGAGACGGCCACCTGGCAGGAGCTGCGGTCTCTGAATCCAGCCACTGAGCCATGGGAATCAATACCCCAACCTGTCTCTCTTTCCATTCTTTCTTTTTCTGCTACTCCCTCCTGTTGGCTGAACTCGACAGGAAGGCAGAGCACAGGGATGTGGCCCATCCATCCCGGACAGCCTCCCAGGACACAGATAAAGAAAAGAGGTGCAAGAAGAAGCAGAGAATATTGACAAAGCTCTTAAAGGTCTTCTAGTGCCATGGTTAACTTTTTCCTATGGCATAAATCTGTATTCTTTATTAGACTTAAGAACAAGACCAACAGAAAGCAATGGAGTTGACGGGGCAGAATGAGTGTGGAGGGAGCGCCTGTTGGCTGTCTCCTTGCTCTCCACGGCAGACTCTATGGTGTTGCCACGGGAGCCCCTATGCTCTATAGAACATAGTTTGAATGTCATTAGTAGTTTAAACTATTCATTTCATAGATGACAAAACTGAGATTCCAAAAATTGATCAAGTCCCTTGCTGGCGTTACCCAGTGAGTTAATGGCACAGCTGTTCACTCAGATTCAAGCCTCCTGGTCACCAGGTCAGGGCTCAGGCACTATTGAGGCACTGACGGGGTGGGGTAGTAGGGGATTTCCAGGAATGTGAGGCCATAACTAGATTGGGGAGACAGGGCCGCATAGTTCAAGTTTGGAGTTAGACAGATCTAGGTTCCATTCCTGACTCTGGGACTTTTAGGACATGTTATTAGTAAACTTCTCATTCTTAGTTGCCTCATTAGTAAAATAGAAATAAAAATGCATGGTTTTTAGAGCTGTTGGAAGGATAAACAATATAATATTTATGAAGTGCTTATAATAGTATCTGGCTCTGAAATCACATCAGTAACAACGGGTTGTTGTTATTAATAGTAACTCTCCCAAGGTCTCTGTAATCATACAGAAGTCTCATTGACATGCCCTGAAAAATATTCAGAATCAGAATAGGACCAACCACATGTGAAGCGAGAAGTTTTACAAAGGACATTTGTAGGCTTTGCCTTCCCAGTATCCTTCCTCCTTGGACAAACTCTCCCTTTTTCTCAGCCCCTGTGGCTTGGGGGTGACTGGTACAATCAATATAAATCCATTTTCCTAGCCATAAGGCATCAATCCAAGGATGGGTACCTCACCCAAGTTGTCAGCTTACAGTAAATCCTAGGACTTTCACAAGTTACTGGAAAAGACGTGCTCTTCTCAACTAGGACTGTCACAAGAAAGGAATGATATCAGCATAGACTTGCTGGGGACACATGTCAAGCCCAAGAGTGACGCCATCTCAGACAAGGATCAGCTGAGAGAATCCTGATGACGTCACTTGAGCACTTGGTCAGGGGCTGGCAAACTTCTGGAAAGGGCTGCATTGTAAATATTTTAGGTTTTGCTGGCTATAACATTTTTCTTGCAAGTATCTGGCACTGCTGCTGTATCTTGAAAGCAGCTGTAAACAATGTATACACGCACAAGCCTGGCTCTATGCCAATAAAATTTAATTTGTAAAACAGGCAAATAGGCTATAGAGTTTGCCAACTTCTGCCTTAGGCCAGGCCGAAAGCCAGACAACCTTGGGACTTTTCAGTTAGGTTTGCTGCTAAATTCTCTTTTTGCCTTAGGCTGGTTTGAGTTAGCTTTATTATCTTTACAATGGAAAGAGTCCTGGTACAAGTTTCCATTTGATAAATATAGACTTAATTAATCTAGTATGTCACAGACTGCCTCGCGGAAGAAAAATTGACCATTTCTGTCATCAAGTGGAAACTACTCTTGGGGGGATAAAATTCCCTCTTTGAGTCTGAGGTTGTGTGTCTCTGCCACCAAAGTTGGATTTTAATTGGTGTTTATCTCCTTCTTGTCATGAAGGAGAAACGAGTATCCCCATGAGTCTTCACCTTAGAGCAAGCCATTGACAAGAGCCCAAAATACTCTCTTCAATGACTGTGTGCAGGACAAAATAATCACAGAGGCCATCATCTCAAATATGAAATTCATATAATATTTCATGTCAACTGTAACTAAAAAATAAAAAATAATTTAAAGTAAAAAAAAAAGGAAAGAACCCCATAGAAGAGTTCTTATTCAGTCCATGCATGTAAAAATGGGAGAGAGGGTGTGCTGTGTGGACAGACAGAATTTAGAAAAGTCCAGGCCCAAATGTTCCTGTCAAGGAAATTTATCGCCCTTCTTAAGAAATTATTTTCCTATAAGGAGGCTCTCGTGTTCCTTGGATCAGGGCTGCTTGTTCTATCCTTTCTGACAAATTTCTTGCCGTTTCTCAGAATTTCCTGGAATTAAGCTAACTTATTTGAAAGCTGAACACTGCAGTCCTGATACTCAAAATACAAGTGCAGCTCCTGCTGGCAAGTGGCAGATATTATAAACAAGTGTCTCCTTAAGGAGTCTCTGTGCTCGCTGAGCAACCAAATGTGTTTTAGTAGCAAGGAACTTAGTTGACTGTGTCTTTATCTGAAAACTGAAAAGGGATTACCAGCATGAGACATATTTAATCTCTGAATGGTACAGAGCAGACTTGAAATGCCATTCCCGCTGGGAGAATGAGGCTGTCTTAGTCAGTTTGTGCTTCTATTACAAAGTATCATAGACTGGGTGGCTTATAGACAACATAAATTTACATCGTATAGTTCTGGAGTCTGGGAAGTCCCGGATGAAGGCACCAGCAGATTCTGTAGCTGGCGAGAGCTTGCTTCCCATCACTGATCGGAAGATTCCTACGCCACAGAATGGCCCTGTTCTTGCTGCGTCCTCACCGGGAGGGCTCCACCCTGAAGACCTAATTGCTGCCCAAAGGCTCCACCTGTTAGTGCTATTACATTGAGGGTATTTTACCATGTGAATTTTGAGGAGACACAGTTATTCCGTAACAGAGAGTAAACTGGGCTTGAGAATTTGGAAATCAAAAGTGAGGACATTCCAGGTATAGAGAATTATTGGGGCAAAGATGTGGCAGTGTGGATGAACATTCTGTTTATTTTAACAAGTTTTTATGAAACGCCTTCTTTGTGCCGGACGGTGAACTCAGCCCCAGGAATACAATGCTAACAAGAGGAACAGGGTCTGTGCCCTTGTGGCACTTAATTCTAGCAAGGTATGCAGAGAACACCAGTAGAAAGAGGCAGAATTTATTTGTGTCAATTGTTCGAGGCAAAGTTGGAGGAAAAGGGCAGGCCAGATGAGCTGGAGGAGGATGGAAATGAAGTAACTGCTTCAAGGGAGGACTTGATGAAAACGCGTGGTATTTTAATCTATGTTAAGCAGAGGGGATTGAGGTAGAAAGAACTGGGGATGGATGCCAAGTGAGCGTGGGAGGGCGGTGGGAAGCCTGAACCTCAGCCTTGTGCTTCTTCCTGTGTCTCTTTTTGTCTGATATACTGACAGTCAGGGTCCTCTTTTATTTTGAATTAAGGGCAGGGATTGTTTCACTTTTTCAGGACCTTTCGAAATGAGGACCAGTGGTGCTTGAGCCAAAATGCACTTGTCCTGCTGAGCTGGTGATAACCCATCTTGGAGAAGCAGAGGTCTCTTTTTAGTCTCTACCTCCAAGAGTAATTCCTCTGGTGTCTTTGTAGCAGCTTCAGCAAACATAAAAACTACTGTGTGAGATTGTGCATCATTTCAAGAACTCTCTCAAGAAAACAGTCTCCTATAGCTTTTAAAAATGTCTACTCTGAATGTGCAAGGAAAAGCATCTTCAGATGTAGGGTTTTCATTTGGATTCTTCTTTGAAACAAGTTTTCTCATAGAAAATTGAACTTCAATAAGAAAGTGTGTTAAATGAATACATATTTGGGATACTGGCAGAGTGTAAAAAACTAAGATTGTGGGGGTGAAGAAGGTGAGTGCTTCCCTTCTTTTAAACTATGATATTCCCTCATGAGTTCTGCTCAAGTGTCAGACGTAACGGTGTAAGTAAATGATGGGTAGGTGACATGAATTGAAGAGACCCTTGGGATGCATAGAGGTGACGCTTCTACATCACCTCCATGCATTTTCTAGAGAAATAGGAAAGAGCCCTTTGGAAACATTTAAGATATAAATGATGTGCCTTCCACTTAGTGAGATGTTTGCCTCATGTTAAAAAACAAATTTATGGTAAGTGAGCTTCTAGGGAAGCCTGTTTTACATATTAAAAATGAATCAGGTTGGGTGACTTACCCAAGGCCCCTGAGCTCAAAGTCAGAAATGATTGTAGTTTATTATGCAGGGCTTAATTGGTACATAGAATGAGCTATCAATGGGCCCTGCTTTCAGAGTCCTGGACAGGAAGACCTGGATTCTGAGAATAGCCAGTCACTGAAAGAGCTGTAGAGTCCAATCCAGTCAGTGAAAGGGTTTTGGTCAAGATGGTGTTTTAAAAATGTTCAATTGTGGAGCCTTTATATGGAGTATGCATTTTATCTTTGCCAGAGTTCTTATCACTCCTTATTAATCTGACTTCCATGTTACCTACGTGGCCTAGCCCCTGATGCTCTTTCAATTTCAGACACTTGGCAGAGAGAGGAGAGCTGTGGGGGGACAACCTGCAATGTTTGTGGCATAAGCAGAGGAAAAGTAACCCATGAGGGACAGAAGGGAACTAGGGAAAAGTGGTGTGCTAGAAGCAAAAGGTGTTCCAGGGCAGAAGTGAAACTGATACGGAAAGTTCAAATAGAAGGAGACCAAGGGATTAGCAATTAGGAGATTTCTGTTCTGAGGCGGGACTGAAACCAGATCATAATTGGGTTAAGCAATGCAAGGAATTCAACTAAGACTAACAGCTAGTGTAGATTTGACTGAAAAAGAAATCATGATTCAGGCTTGGAATTCATCCTTCTCACTGATATGTAGCAATCATCACCAGGATTATATGTTTGTAGAAAAAATAAACTTTGATCGATGAACATTAGCTACGTCATCATACTGACTCTGAGGCTGACAGGAGGAGCTTAACTAAGATCATTGGGGAATATGAAAGAGATGCCAAGTAGAAAACAGGTCAATTCCTTGGCATGAGAAAGTGTGAGGTCTCCTAGAAGCCACTAATGCATTTTACATGGTTGCTTCATTTCAGGAAATCCTGACTCACTGCCCCTATCGAGTAAAAAGCAAAGGCTGGTCTCAATTTACAATCTCGTAAACCAGCTTTGAGAAGAGCAGAGATTATTCTTGGCAGAAATATGTCTGTTCAGTGCCTATTTTAATTGGAAATGTTTTGGTACGTGTATGTTTTATTTTCTTTGAGGGAAAACAGGCTATATTTGGAATGTTCTGGGAACAGTTAACACTAAATGGGCAAAGTAACACCTCTAGGCTTAACTTTTGAATGGGAAATGGGAATACTGAAACCAGGAATGTCAGCATCCTTGCTGCCTTATCACTACCAGAACCAGTAAGTAGAGACAAGGATTGAATCTTTATGGGTGCTTTATTCAGATGCCAGTGATCTTAGAAGATGGCAGATAATATACCCTTAAAATCCATCATAACATCTCATCTCAAGTCTACATGTTTATATGAAGAAAGGGTAGGTAAGGGATTTGGAAGAAAAGAATAAGAGTTGCAATCCAGCGGCAATTTTCCTAGTACTTCTTTTGATTAACAATTCTTTATCTGCATCCTCCTTGGAACACAATGGCTCAGATACCATGCTCATCACATGCAGACCCCCTGGGGCACAGAGGCTGAGTTGCTTGCTGACCTCCCGGAGCCATGTGGGTCATGCATTCCAGTTACTGGAATAACAGCTCTCCACGTGCATTAATCACTTAAACCTATCAACTATCACAGAAACTAAAATCTTTAACTCTTGAGTTCCTCTATCATTATGAGATGAATCATTTCCCCCAAATTCATATGTCGAAGTCCTAACCTTCAGTGTCTCAAAATGAGAGAAGACCACCCAATATACCCAATGTTTATGAGAAAAATCAACGTGCTGTCAAATATGAAAAAAGAGGGCAGAAGGACTACCTTTATACGTGACGGGCACTTGGGAGTGTGACTTCTCCCGAGAGAAGTCACAGGGAGGAGTAAACAATGAAAGTTCAGTGCTGATGGAAAAATGGCAGAGAGTAAGAGAATTCCCTATGGTGGGTCACAACCCTCTCCTCCGCCCTTGGCTACTCACTGCCAAGTCCCATGATTCTAGCAAATCACATCATAATGGAAACCTGAAGATGCCCCTTCCTTTGCTCTAGGTTGATACCAATCTATTGAAAATAACTGAGAACAAATACTTCACCATTCTCAGATGTACCCACTTAAGAGCTGAGGTGTTAGATTTTTTTTTTTCCCTAACAAATAACTATGTAATGTCAGACAGGATAAAATACCTGGCTACATTTAATACAGATTCCATCCATCATTTCTCCTTCTTCTAACAGGCTAATAACTGCCAAAAAAGATTACATTAATTTGACAAGAGGTAGTTCCTCTAGACCTATGCTAGTAACTTTTCCACTTCTGTTTGCAAATCAATCACAAAACATATTTTTCCCACTATTGTTCTGCCTTTCAGAAATTTCTGAACCAATCGACAGGCATCATTGTTTACAATCCAAAGATGACTTTTTCTTTTTTTACATCTAAATCTTTTCTTGTAAATAGTGTTAAACAACTCTTTCAGTCAGCTTTGATAGTATACATCATATGCAGTCAAACATAAACACAATCCCATATGTTACTGCTAATGGGGGAAACCGCCACCATTTGACAGAGACTCTTTGGCTAAGTGGCTATTGTAACCAAACACAGGCCCGGCTGCCTGCCGCTACAAAAGCCAGTACTCAAGAGGCAGGTGCTGATGTAAAGGAAAGTGGTTTATTTTCAGGTGCTGGCCACCTGGAAGATGGGGGACTCTTGTCTCAAAGCCCATCTCCGCCTCTCAGTGCAGGCGGGGGTTTTTATAAGGAGGGAGAGGGGAACAAAGCGATCAAGGGAAGGGTTTGAAAAGTTCTCTATGTGCACAGTCCATTCTGATGAGGCAAGTGATGGTCTGGAGTGCATCATCCTGGTTTACTCATCCTGGCTCACATCATCCTGGCTCCGCCATTGAAGGCCAGCAAATCTCCCGGGGCTGGGATGCCTGAAGGTCAGAATCTGTATCTTTTGAAGTTAGTTCCTAGGATTCTTACACAAACATGCTATTTATCTATAAGTACATGTTAGTCAAAGTCAGCATTTATAGAAACAATGTCAAAAGAATGGTGAGGGGGGGTAACAATTTCCCACTGTTATAATTTTCCACTCTTACACTATGAGGAGGAGCCTGTCAAAATCCTGTTAAGACTGAAATACTATCAGTCTGACAATCTCTGAACATAGGTTTTATAAAAAACCTGTAATAGTCTAGACTTATGTTGATCCATTTCTTGCAAATCTTTATAAGTGAAAGTTAATCATTAATGCACGTAATATTGCAAAAGGTATAGTAGTCATATTCTCTAGAGAAACAAGACCAATAGAATATATTTTGTTTGTATAGAGATATATACATATTTTGATAATGCATCTTTCTATCCATCATTTATCTGGCATCTATGTATTTTAAGGAATTGGGTCATGAGATTGTGCAGTCTGGGAAGTCTGAAATCTGTAGGCATTACAGCAGGCTGGTTGGAAATTCAGGTAAGAGTTGATGTTGCTGTCTTGAGTCTGAAATCCACAGGGAAGCCCAGCAGTCTGGAAACTCAGGCAAGGTTTCTGTGTTTCATTCTTGAGGCAGTTTCTTTGACTTAGGAAAACTCAGTCTTTGTTCTTAAGGCAGTTAACTGATTGGATGAGTCCCACCTGTATTATGGAGGTAATCTGCTTTACTTAAAGTCCATTTACTATAACTGCTAATCACGTCTAAATAGTACCGTTACAACATATAGATAGGTGTTTTGGGTGCTATAGCCTAGCTAACTTGACACATTACAAAGGGAATATTAACTATTTAAAACAAATGATTATACTTATGAATATGTTTATTTACACCAATTACAAATAAGGAGATCAGATATACAGAATTACTGACTTGTGCTGGGAGGGTAGGCAGGTGTCCTACATCAGCTCTGCATTAAAGTTAGGAGCATCTTATGTGAAGCTAACTTAGAGAAGTTCATGTTGCTTTGAAAATTAACAGCACAAAACTGATGAATTTGCTTTTCTCTATTAGAAGACTGATAGGCAAGTTTTTGTTCCTAATTAACTCACTGACAATAGATAGGCCTAGAGCCACATGTAGCAACTAAGAATTTTTCAGACAGCACTAAAGCAAACGTGAAGTAAGAAAAATGTCCATGCCCTGACTGGTGTGGCTCAATTGGTTGGGTGCCATCCTGCAAAGCGAAAGGTCACTAGTTTGATTCCCGGTCAGGGAACATGCCTGTGTTGTGGGTTCAGTCCCCGGACAGCGTTCATGGGAGAGGCAACTGATTGCTCTCTCTTTCTCCCTCCTTTCTCCTCTCTCTAAAAATAAATAAATAATATCTTTAAAGAAAGAAAAATGCTCTGTAAGGCAAAAGAAAAACACGTTTTAAAAAAAAATGAATATCACCCAAATGCTTTGGACTGCAGATGAGTAGATATGGTTTTAAAACACGACTCTATAATTCTTCTCTTTAAATCCTCACCAAGGATATTTTTGTTCCTGATTTTTAATAAAGAGAGGGAGAGAAAGAGAAACATCGATGTGGCAGAGAAACAGCAATCGGTCATCTCCCTTATATGCCCCAACCAGGGATCAAACCCACAACCTAGGTATGTGTCCTGACTGGGAATCAAACCAACCACCCATTGGTGTATGGGATGATGCTCCAACCAACTGAGCCACCTGGCCAGGGCTATAATTCTTTTGACATTCTCCATTGAGTTTTTGTCTTCTTCCTCTGACTCTGGACTCTGTGGCTGCTTGACCCACAGATAATGGTGGAAGTGACGTTGTGTTATTTCTAGGTGTAGGCCTTAAGAAGTGAGCAGTTTCCATTTCCTGCTTGTTAGAATGTTTGCTTTTGGAGCTTAGTCAACATGCTGTAAGGAAGATTAAGCTGCCTAGTGGAAAGGAATTGACAGCCAATGCCAGTGTGCCAGCTGTGTAAATGATCCGTCTTGGATCCTCTTGCCCTAGTTGAGCTGGTCCAGCTGACACCTGTAGAGCAGAGATGAGCTCTCCTCACTGAGCCCTGTCCAAAGTACACATTTGTGGGCAAAATAAATAATCATTGTTTTGAACTTTTAAGCCATTGAGTTTTGGGGCGGTTATGCCGTGGTCAACACTAGACTACAAGATGCGTGTCTGGGATCTGGGCTGGGTCTGTAGGGTAAGTAAGATCTAGCTGATACTGAGTGGCTAGACAAGGGATAGATACAGGCAAGGAGATTTGATTCCATATCCATAAGAACTGAAGAGTGCTGTACTGTTGGACTATGGTGAAGAGATAAAATACGTGGATTTAAAGTAGATGAGTTAGTCATTCATTGATCATAGGATCAGGTTAGGAGGAAAATACAGAAATCAGGTCAGAGATTTTGGGCTACAGGTCAGTATTCAGAAGTTCAAGCCATGAAAGAAAAAAATGGAAACACAATTCTGGACAGGAGAACAGATTTCAAAATCTAGAATGGCAGATAGGGTGGTCCAGCCGGGTAATATGGTCATTCACGATGTGGGAGATGAGGCAACAGGAGCCAGGGACTCCGTAGGAAGAGGTAAAACCAGCAAGAACACTGGTCCTAGTTACAGTGACAGTGGCAAACAGAGAAGTTTCATAGAGATGGAGTTAAATAGTTCCAAGGTTGGGGTTCCATGATTCTTCTTTGGAGCTAGAATTGAGATTGGTGCTCAGCTCAATCTCAATCAATTGGTGAGGCGAGGAGGAATGCTGGAGTGCGGTGTGAACTATTATGCACTTCCGTTAGTTCTCGTCACTAGTGAATACTCTAGGAATCCTTTGAGTAATCCTGGGGAATCCTGGGGAAACAAACAGTGGAATCTCATAAAATTTAACATTTAGACTTAGGCTTATCTTTTTTGTTTTCAAAGCAAGTTGATGAGTATGTTTAAGAAGCAAATTGTATATTAAAGGCTCCTAAATTATTCATCATAGTAAAAGCATGAGATAAAGCATGTAGTATTTACATAGACATAATCGAATATTTGCTGATTGCTCATGATGTTTAGAGTTGATCTTTCTGGATTTTGCCATTTCCCTGCTTAAGGTGTTTTCCTTTTCTGGTTTTATTCTAAAAACAATTTAGAATTAGCTATATTCTTTATTTTTTTTCACGTTTCAAAAGCACTTTATTATGAAAATGAACCAAAGGAGAATGCCATTTAAATGAAATAAATCACACAAATATCTCAAGAGTCTTAGTCTTCCCCGGGGAATATAGCTAAATTTGTAAGATGGCCCAGACCAGATCCTCCTAGTCTACCTTCCCAGCCTCATTTCCTGCTGTTCTTCCATCTGACAGTTTCCAGAGCCAATGGCCTTCTTTCAGACATGTGAAGGGTCCAGGCTTTCTACTAAGTCAGGCTATTGGCACATACTTTCCTCTGACTAGAAGGGATTTCAATTCACTTTTTCCTGGTAGCTTCTGTTCATATTTTAGGTCTCAGTTTTAGTGTCACATCCTTCAGAGATTCCTAAACTTATCAGTTTCCTTTGTAATTCTCTTCTAATAACTTTTTCTTATCACTGAACTTACCATAATTGCAGTTATATGTTTGTACTTTTATGTAATGGTTACTTGTCCCACTAGCATATGATCTCTATCAAATATGGAGTTATTACAGGTGTGGTTTTTATTTATGACTGAAACTGGGGAAGAGAAAACAAGTTAAAATCCTGTAAAGTGACAGATGGCAGAAGAAGCAGGTAAAATTGAGAATGAAACATGCCATTGGAAGAATTAAAAAAGAATCACAACCCGAAAACCACTTAGTAGAGGGCAAAGTGTGTAATACATCTCAATGGGCCCTGATGATAGGACTGTGAAAGGAGTACTTTTAATGAGAGCTCAAGAAATTTAGGATGTGCAGTAATTAGAACCCATGTACATTACTGGTGGGAATGTAAAATGCTATCTTTGGAAAGCCTGGCAGTTCTGCAAAAAGTTAAACAGACAGTATGACTCAGAAATTCCATTTATAGATATATATCTTTTTTAAAAAAATACATCTTATTGATCATGCTCTTACAGTTGTCCCAATTTTTTCCCCTTTGCCCCCCCTCCACGTGATACACCCCTTCCCTCCAGCATTCCCCCACTTTAGTTCATGTCCATGGGTCATACACGTAAGTTCTTTAGCTTCTCCATTTCCTATACTATTCTTAACAACCCCTGTCTATTATGTACCTACCAGTTATGCTTCTTAATCCCTGCATATTTTCCCCATTCTTCCCCTCCCCCTTCCAGCTGATAACCCTCCAAATGTCCAAATCATCTCCATACCTATGATTCTGTTCCTGTTCTCGTTTATTTTTTTAGATTTGGTTATTGATAGTTGTGAACTGTTGTCATTTTAATGTTCATAGTTTTGATCTTCCTCTTTTTTCTTAAATAAGTCCCTTTAACATTTCATTAATAATGGCTTGGTGATGATGAACTCCTTTAACTTGACCTTATCTGGGGAGCACTTTATCTGCCCTTCCATTCTAAATGACAACTTTGCTGGATAAAGTAATCTATATTGTATATCCTTGCTTTTCATGACTTTGAATACCTCTTTCCAGCCCCTTCTTGCCTGCAAGGTTTCTTTTGAGAAATCAGAGCCTTATGGGAATTCCTTTGTAGGTAACACTCTCTTTCTGCTTTTAAGATTCTCTCTTTAACTTTTGGCATTTTAATTATGGTGTGATTGGTGTGGTCCTCTTTGGGTCCAACTTGTTTGGGACTCTCTGTGCTTCCTGGACTTGTATGTCTATTGCCTTCACCAAATTAGGGAAGTTTTCTTTCATTATTTTTTCAATTAAGTTTTCAATTTCTTGCTCTTCCTCTTCTCCTTCTGGTATCCCTATGATTCAGATATTGGTAAGTTTGGAAATGTCTCAGAGGCTTCTTATAACTGTCCTCATTCCTTTGAATTGTTGCTTCTTCTTGTCTGGTTGAATGTTTATTTTTTTTCCTTATGTTCCAAATTGTTGACGTGAATCCTAGCTTCCTCCCTTTCACTTTTGGTTCACTGTAGATTTTTATTTCACTTAGTGTAACCTTTATTTCTTCCTTTATGTTGTTGTCATACTCAATGAATTCTTCAAGCATCCTGATCACCAGTGTTTTGGACTCTGCATCTGATAGGTTGGTTATCTCCATTTTTAGTTCTTTTTCTGGAATTTTGTTTTGTTCTTTCATTTGGGCCATATTTCTTTGTTTTCTCAATTTGGCAGCCTCCCTGTGTTTGTTTCTGTGTATTAGGTAGAGCTGCTTTGACTCCCTTAGTAGCATGGCCTACTGAAGAAAAAAAAGGCCCCAGTAAATTGTGTGGGGCAGAGCCTTAGGTAATTGCCAGTGTAGGGCAACCCACTTTACTGCTTTGTGGCTCTGTGTTGGGGGAGGGCAGAGAGAGGAGACTCTGCTGCCACCTGGCTTTAGAGGTTTGCCCAGCACTTTCCCTGTTTCCAGTCACTTCACCCACTCCCAGTATGCTACTGGTGCCATTCCAGCTTTTGCCCTGGTGCTGAATCCCAGAATGGGTGGGTTTGCCTACATTATACAACTGTGTGTGCCCTTTAATTGGAATCTCCTAAAACCCTGGCAGTTTCTTCCACCACCTGAACCCCCACTAGTTTTCACAGCCATAAGTTATGGGGATTTATATTCCCAGTGCTGGAACTCTGAGCTGTGTGGTCTAGCTTGGGCTGGGGTTGCTTGCTCCCAAAGTATCTTTCCCAATTTTTATCCACCACATGTGAATGTGGGCCCACCTGTTCTGCTGCCACCACCTCCCTGTGCCACACTGCGTCTCTTCGCCTCTCTGTCCAGTTGCATCATTGTCCCTCTTACCTGTCTGGATGAATGAGGCTTCTTTAAACCCTTGGTTATCTGACTTCCATATAGTTTGATTTTCTGGAAGTTCCTGGTATTATTTATTTTGAGGTTTAATTATAATTCGATCACAATTACAGGTGCAAGAAGGTGAAGCATGTCTGCTATGTCTCTATCTTGACTGGAAGTCTCATTATTATCATCAATATATAAGAGAAATTAAAACATTTCCACACAAAAACTTGTACATGAATGTGTTATTCGTATTATTCATAATAAAAATGGAAACAACCCAAATGTCTACCAAATAATGCATAAAATGTGGTATATTCATAAAGGAGGATTATTCAGCCACAAAAAGGAACAAAGTACTGATACATACTGTAATATGGATGAACCTTGAAAACATGCAAAGTAAAAGAAGCCAGACACAAAAGGCCACATATTACATGATTCCACTTAGATGAAATGTCCAGAATAGTCAAATCCATACAGAAAGCAGATCAGTGGTTGTCTAAGGGTGGGAGGAGGAAGTGTGGGAGTGACTGCTGGTGGGTATAGGATTTCTTTTTGGGCTTATGAAAATGCTCTAAATTTAGATTGATTTTGGTAACACAATTCTGAACATACTAAAAAGCCACTGAATTGTTGAGTGAATTTTAAATGTAAATTATATCTCCATGAAAAGTGTTTTGAAATTCCCAGTACTCACGGTAGTTAATTATGTTCTATAAAGTTGCTACAAACACTGTATTAACAAATACTGAGCTTTTGCTCTTAGGGGATGTACAAGGTTAGGTTCCTGGAAGTTTCGGGTCACAACAGTATTGTCAACCTATCCATCCATACCCTTGTTTTATGTGTTTCCATTTAAAGATAACTTATTTAAAATAGATTGATTTATTAACATTCAACTCATGGCTGATAGCACGGTAACTCATGCCTGAACAAAACTTATCTAAAATATGTATTTTTGCACAAGGCACGTCACAGCCTTCTTGGGCTTAAGGAATACAGACAGCATTTCAGCACTATGCTCGGGGACCATTTTAAACAGCTAGATAACCAAGAAAAAGCACAAAAATGCCAAAAAGTGGCACAAAGTAGACTGTGAAAAGAATATTTATTATAGCATGAGAGCTGAAAGTAGGCGGTGTCATCTTATTTGGACTTGGCTGGAAATGCATGCACTGGGTGACAAATTTTTCACTGTTCTGCATACACCCCACCTGCTAATGACCTCAAAAGTGCCTCGGGTATTGTAATTGTGGGGTTGCAATTAAATTTTAATGGTTCAGTAGGTGAATATGTAACTAATGGAATTCACCAATAAGGATCAGCTGTAGTTTAGATTTTTCTACCAAAAAGTTTTTTGTTTTAAAGTTTTGAATTTCAAGTTCTCAACTTGTCATAATGCTGAATAGACAAAATGCTATTCTTATATTTCACGAGTGGTTAACAGGAAAGAATGGCAAAGGGACGTTTTAGAGGTTTTACACAGTAACTCTTAGTTTAATTACCTCAATATTTTTAAATAACTATATTTCATACTGCTGATTCTTCGGTCAAGGGTTACTTTGAAGGTAAAATATTTATATTTAATCAGCAAAAGTCTGTTTTGAATTTTTAAACACAAATGCAGGCTTTCTCCTCCCAGGAAAGTCCTCTGCCACCACAGAATTTAATTAAAAGGTACTTTATTTTCAGGTAAAAGAAATAAGTGATTGTGCTTGTATCTGGAACCTGTACTCCTACTTCCCATGTGTTTGTAGACATGCTTACACATACTAGCTACTGCCAGTTTTAACTTCCAAAGTTCTGCAGTATTTGCTTTCAAGAGTATTTTCTGCACTTTATTAATTTTAGCCTAGCTTTCAAATCTCAAATCCTCTTATAACAGGAAATGTCAGTTCTTGCTCATAGTTTCTTATAAGAGGCTTTTGCCAAATTCAGAAATTTAGAGATAAATGAGCTGTTTTAGGTTATAAGTAACAATTTTGACAGGGGGAGCAAATTTATAAATATCAAGCGACTATTACATATCCACATTTATGAACTTGAATAAGCATAATCAAATGTCAGAATTTGACTACAAAATGGTACTTTTTGGATTGGTATTTATACCCCTTTCTTGGTAACCAAGATTTCTTTGTTTCTTTAAAGAGCTTTTAGCTGTTCTTTGATTGAAATTGGTGAAAGAGATGGAATTGGCTGATTAACTTGAACCTCCCAATTACAATAGTGAAGCTTGGCAGATACACATTTATTCATCAAGAATTTCGAGCTGTAAGATACTGTGGGGTTCTTTAGTCTCTTTTGATCTCTCATAAGTTGAATATAATAGACATTTTAAGCTTCTCTTCACTTAAAAAAAAAAAATCCCAATGCCAGATACTCATTTAACAAGCTCTTCCGGCCTAGAGACCAGTCCAATTAGCTTTCTATGCCAATCCCGTAAGTTTTGAAATCTTATCCATTCAATCTGACGATTGTTCTGTATGTGGTAGCAACTCCTCTCGGTATTTTTCCACTGTCCATGATTGGCTTCACTTCCCTCCTATTCTGAAGTAATAATTGCCATCAGAGATTAGTGCCAATTTATCCAGAGCCTTGTGCTATCAAAATGATGGCCCTCTCCATTAATCTAGAGGATCAAAAGTAGATCATAATCTGTTTGCCAAGGACATCCCATAGTATTTTGACTAACTGTATTGCCCAGGGCCTATTCATTCTCTTACTCTCTTTAAAAATATACTTGATAATTTTAAATATAATGTGATACAAAATGCTAGCAAAGACTAATAACTAATCTCTATTAAAAATAAACATTTTATAAATGTTTTTGGGTAGAGTTGTATTTAAAGACTTCCAAATATCCGTCATTAAGATGGTTTAATTCAAAATAAAAAATTAAGAAAGTTTCCAGATTATAAGAATTTATCCTGACATTAAGTTGACATACAGGATTTTTGCCCAATTTTTTAGTAATAAGTTCAAATGACCTAAAGTCACTGGATGAATGTTGTTCTTAGTGAATTACCTTTTATGAAGTAAAGTTACTTTCACCAGATAGACGGTTACGCAAAGAAAAATAATCATTAAAAAATTTTTTATAGGCATTTCTTTGAGCCAAACTGATGATATATGCCAGGGAGAAAGATATCAAATACTCCTGAAAACCTTTGATTTTTAGTAACTCCTAAACATTCTATATTTTTAAATAGCTCATAAAAATTCTATAATTCGAGATATTCTTTATGTAGGATAACAATAAAAATGTGTTTATAAATAAAGCCACTTTGACAAATAAAAAAATGGCTAGAAAAATATAAAGTACTATTACCCAGAATAAGAAGTTATGTTTTCAACAGTGCAGCCAGTTAACATTTTGCCTAGGGCAAATAAAGGCTTATATGACAAGAAAATAAGAGTGTACTGAGATGTGTCATTTTTTAAACATGAAAGGACAAATAGAAGAATTTCAAATTTAGATTTTTGAAACTTTATTTATGTTTTGGTCTTACAAATGATCACTTTTAAATTGGCTTTTCTGTAAGAATGTAAAGCACAAGAATTTGCTAAGTATCAGATCCACACAAATCCTCAAAATGGTTTTCTGTGTAGTCTTCATTAATGCAAATCAGTGAATATTTCATTCTTACAGTAGATCTTAATCTATTTCACAATAACAAAGCCATAAAATGTTTATGCTGTTCATTCATTATGGTGTATTAGAGCATTTCTATTAAAAGGAAAGCTGGGTAATACAAAAATATGAGAGAATATGAGGATCAAGCAATCAGTTGAGGCTCTGGTATATCTTATTTGCTCTGCAGTTTACTGTAATTACTTTCAAAGAGCACACAGCACATGAAGCATAGTAGTAATTATCTCTCTTTTTAACCTCCCTAATTTAAAAATCTGTTGTTCATAAAACTGGACCAATTATCACAAACTATCATTTGCATAATTAACCACAAGTCTTATTACAAAGCACTTTGTTAGTGGTATCAACAATTGTAGGGGGATAGAAATTTATAAAAAATGAGGTTTGTTAAACTCTCCAAGTCCTTAGATATCATGGGCTGTGCTGCTACTTTAACTTTTAATTAGATGTTAAATGCCTCAGTAAAAGACTGATCAAAGGATGAAAGAAAAACTAAATTATTTTCTAGGTGCTGAAACATTTCATTTGATAAGGTAGCAAAAGGATAGGATACAATTTAATCAAAATTTATATGCGTTCCAACTTTTCACTCAGAAATTCTTCTACGCTGTCTGTATTCCATTTCAGGATGCTCAGTTCTTCAGCAATGTTCCCACTGTCATCCAAAAGCTTTAGTACAGGGTCCGAACCACGAACATACTACAAAAAAAAAAGAGGGGTGTCATTATTATTATCTGCTTAGAAGAGCCTTCTCAGCCTCAACCAAAAAATCCAAACCAATGCAATCCAGCTTCCCTAAACTTAACAGTAATACAAAAAACTTTTAGATATAACACCACAACAGATCTTAAAGAAAGTCTTTTGGGAAAGAATTTAATGAAATTTCATTAAAAAATGACAATCTATCTCTAAAGAGAAAAATACTTGTTAGCACCAACGTAGTGTATTTGGGATTTAAGCTTATTATTGACTGTAACAAATATTTACTGCATAGGAGATATTCTCAAATTCTCAAAAGAGCTTAAAATCTCATGGGGGAAGCAGGTAAGTTCAAAATAATGAACAAGAGAGACTGACTGTATAAGATCAATGCTAAAATAAGCAGTCCATATAAATTATCAGACAGAATTCTGCAATTGACTTTAAAATTTTTTTCTGGTTTAAGAAATCTAACAATTTTGTTATAATCAGTTTATAATTAGGCTAGATTCCCAACACTTCCGACCCACTACTTGGGTCTAATATTTCACCAGAGAGCTCTAAGAAATCCTAAATCTGGGTAAATGTGGTAATAAACATGACTTCATTCCTTAAGACATCAATCTTCAAAAAATAAATTAATTAATACTGGAAAAAAAGACATTCCTTTAAAATCACCTTACCTTGATCTGTAGTCCTTTGAATAGCTTGGGTTTATCACTTCTGACAAAAGCTTAAGAGAAAAGCAAAAGGTTCAAATTGTTCACTTCTAAAATTCAAGCCAGATACAAAGATCAAAACAAAAAGTAAAAATGAACTCAATAGTAAAACATTAGATCCTATATGGAAAAACTAAGGTGTATATATGTAAGAAAGATACATATCCTCCAATGAGAAACCAAAATATTTTAAGATGTTGTTTTAAATTAATCAAAATCCCAATTTCCAATGGGATTCTGAGGGCTTGACGAAGTGATAGTAAAGCTCAGGAGAAAAGTATATGTGTGAGGACAGTCACAATTTAGTAAAAGTAAAATATGTAAGAAAAATTTGCTCAATTGCTCTTTAAAGTCTGATACTGATACAAGAATAAACAAAACAAAGAAACAGTTAAGGAAATCTAGAGCGCTACAAATATCTGTAGAATTGTTTTAATATGATAGAGCTATCATATCATAGAGAGGGAGGCAGGGGGGGAGACACTAATTATGTGTGGTATGTGTGTGTGAATTATTCAATACATACTTTTGAAAAAAAATAAATTCTAGGTAGAGAAATGAACTAAGGACAGGAACATGTCATGTGCAAATACATAAATGGTCAAAAAACATATGAAATAAATGTTGAGCCTAATAATCAAATAAATGTCAAATAAAAGAATGAGCTATCCTCATTGAGAGTGACAAAAATTAAAAAGAAAATTGAAAGCGTGAGAGAAGAATTTTGCTGGGGTTTAGTTGTGGGAAAAATATGAATAAACACATCCTACTTGATGGGTGTTTAGCAAAATGAACCAAAAGTCTTAAAATGTACACATTCTTTAAACCTGCAAGTCCCCTTCTAGGAATTTCTTTATTCTGAAGAAATAATTACACAATAATGTAAAGATATATTATATAAGGTTCTGCTAACCAAGTCTAAAAATTTGGAAATAATCTAAATGTGTAAAGGTGATTGGTTAACTAAATTAATGTGAAACACATTATTGGGTGCATCCATTCATTAAAATTATATTAATCTATACTTAGTGATATAGAAGCAAACACATATATAAAAAGTAGGTTATAGATCAGTTTGATTCCTATGGTTGTTAAAAAGGAGATGGATAAAGATTACTTTTATATTTTTATGTTAATACATTTATTCATAAATATATATTTACAAAGGAAAACAGCCCAGAAGCACTAAACAAAATCTTTAAAAAAAACAAATATAATACTTAGCATGATAAACAACAGAAATGATAACTATTGGAGGGACTCTGCCCTGCCCTGAGGTGTCTAAGCCAGCCTGCTGAGTGCAGACAGACTAGATTAACAACTGAAGGAGATAGCCACAGATAGATGATTCCTGGAAGTCTCGAACAGATTGTCTACAGTCAGACAGGGTCAACATCTGACATCATCAGAGGCATATACAGAAAGAAAAAACAGAAGTCTACCATAGAAGTTCACACCACAAAATCAGGAAATCAAGACAGATCAATTTAAGAAGCAGAAGCAAAAGAGAAGAGTCTCACAAATAATGGGAAGACAAAGAAACACCACCCAATCGAAGAGAAAAGAGGAATCCTCACAAAGAGAACTAAATGAAATAGACGCAAGTAAACTATCATATAATGAGTTCAAAACAATGGTTCTAAGAAAGCTTAGTGAGCTCAGAGAAAATCACAAAAAACTACAGGGAAACTATGAGGAACTTACTGCAAAATATGTCAACATGAAAAAGGACATAGAAACTATCAATAAGAGGCAAGAGGAAATGAAGAATACAATTTCTGAATTGAAGAACACAGTTGAAGGAATCAAAAGCAGGCTAGATGAAGCAGAGGAATGAATCAGTGAGCTGGAGGACAAAGTAGAAAAAAGGTCCCAGAAAGAGCAAGAAAATGCAAAAAGACTCAAAAAGAATGAAGAAGCATTTAGGGAAATGCAGGACACCCTGAAACAGAATAATATCCATATGATAGGGATACCAGAAGGAGAAGAGGAGCAAGGTATAGAGAACCTGTTTGAAAAAGTAATGACGGAAGACTTCCCTAATTGGAGGAGAGAAAAAGTCACACAAGTGCAGGAAGCACAGAGGGTCCCATTCAAGAGGAACCCAATGAGGCCCCCTCCAAGACACATCATTATTAAAATGGCAAATATCAAAGATTAACAGAGAATCTTAAAGGCAACAGAGGAGAAAGGGGTAGTAACATATAAGGGAGCCCTGGAATGACTTCTCACCAGAAACACTAAAAACTAGATGGGCAAATGGCAAGAAATATTCCAAGTAATAAAAAATAAAGGCCTGCAACCAAGAATGCTCTACCCAGCAAGTATCTCAATTAAAATGGAAGGTGAAATAAGGAGTTTCCCAGACAAAAGAAGCCTAAAAGAATATACCTCCACCTAACCAACATTGCAAGATATGCTAAAGGGACTGCTTTAAGAAGATGAAAAAAAACAGTATGAATACCCAGTTCCTTTCACAGTCACCAATACTTGATATTGCCAATATTTTTAATACTTATTAATCTGTGACAATGATGTGTTATTTTAATTGTTCCTTTATTATTTATTGAAACTAAACCTGTTTTTGTATATTTCTTGCCCATTTCTATTATTTTTAAAAACCTTTAAATGACCTTTGGTATTCTTTACCCATTTTTTGATTAAATGTTTGTAGAATTTTTTACCTAAAAAAATTAAAAAACCAAGAAACTATTAACTCTTTTTTAAATGTGTTGCAAAAAATTTTCCATTCTGTTACTTGTCCTTTAACTTTTTTTGTATGTATATTACTGTACAGTCTTAAAGGTTTAATATGGTCATACTGTCAATATTTTATAGCTTCTGGGTTTGAATATTTTACTTCAGGGTAAGAAAAATACTATTTTGTATTTTCTCTTAAAACTCCTTAGATTTTACATATTGATTTTTAACTCACCTGAATATTGTTTGTATAATATGTGAAATAGGGCTGTATATTTGTTTTGTTTCAAGTAATAGTGGTTCATGCACCTTATTTGTTGAATGAGTCTTATTTTCCCCATTCATTTGAAATATCAATTTAATCATATATTGTTAGACAGATACAAACATTTGTTTCTAGAATGCTCATTTTTTTTTTATTTCATTGATCTACTTGATTATTTCTGTGCTGGTGTCATGTTGTTTTCATTGCTGAGACTGTAATGGACTTAAAATTTTTAATATTTTATAATGGATTCTGACATTAAAAAAAATAAATAAAATCAATCTGCATTTAAGCAAAAAGGAAAGAAGGAACTCCTGTCTTTGAGACAACACGGATGGAACTGGAGAATATTATGCTAAGTGAAATAAGCCAGTTGGTGAAAGACAAATACTATAATGATCTCACCTATAAGTGAACTATATTCAGCAAAATAAACTAACGAATAAAATGAAGCACATGCATGGAGACATGGAGCAGACTAAAAGTGACAAGAGGGGATGGGGAAGAAGGGCAATGGTGGAAAGAAGAAGGGACTAGACAAAGAACATGTATGAATGACCCATGGACATGGACAACAGAGTGGGAATTGACTGTGGGAGTGGGGGGCAGGGTGGGACACGTGGAGGAGGGCAAAAGGAGAAAAATTGAGACAAATGTAATAGAGATAACTATAATAGAATAAACATGGTGTAAAAATAAAAATTTATATTAAAAAATAAAAAAACAATTGTATCATAAAAAATGTTAACTTATTATTTTAATGGGGGTTATATCTGGAGCATAGGGTTTGGGGATTTAAAAAAAAGACTTTATTTATTTATTTTTAGAGAAGGGTTGGGAAAAAGAGAGGGAGAGAAACATCAACATGTGGTTGCATCTCACATGTCCCCTACTGGGGACCTGGCCTGCAACCTTGGGATGTGCCCTGCACTGGGAATCGAACCAGCAACCCCGTGGTTTGCAGGTCAGCCTTCAATCCACTGAGCCACACCAGCCAGGGCAGTTTGGGGATGTTTTAAATGGACAGTTTTCCTTTTTGGGGTGGTTGTTGATCTATACTTTACAAATTTTTTAGTAATGATCATATCTAATAGTTCAAGTTAAAAAATTCAGAATACATCATCCCAAAATAAAAACAAGTGAAATGTTTTATTTAGATATTTGATTGTTCTTAATCCCAGTTCTATGTTACCACTTATATCACTTGTGCTTTTCAGAACTTATTTTTTAAACTTAGAATTAATTAGCAAATGCACTATAGACATCATCCATTATGAAGGTCTTCATATACTTGCATTTAGAACAACAACACAAAGATTAGTAAATGTTTTTTCTTTTTCTTTTAAGGTTTTGAGGACTTGTGGGAAGAGAGTTATATAGCCCATCAAAATTTCCTCTACAAAATTTAGTTCAAAATAAAACTGATTATGTTATTCTGGCTTATTAGAATATCTTCTCCATTAATTTTATCCTTTAAGATTTGTCCAAATACTCTGCAGGCTCCTGAATCTCCAAACAAAAATGATCTTATCATACACTGTTGCATTTTTAACCTTCCCTTTGACTATATACACACCTGTGCAAAACACGATTAAACATGAGGTATGTTCTTTACTACATAAATAACCTCTCTGGGGAAAAGGAAGGACTATTCTCTTATCTGCTGTATCCATCAACAGCAGAACCTAGCAAATTTAATAACTTTCATTCATTGAACAGATTTTTAACAGGCTGGAATGAGTGAATGAATTTAAAAGAAATATTAAGGTGAGTCACCAATGCCTATTTTCATCACCTCTTTTGTCTAATCTCTGCTAAGCACAGATCCCTAAACCTCCTAATTTTTAATGAGGAGACTATCTGCTAAATGCTCTGTAGTAGCAAACCACATTTTATAGACAGTAAATTATGTGAGTACTTATTATATATACATGGCACTAGGACAGGCTATATGAGAATATAAGGGGCCTGCAAAACCCTTATGTAAATTATTTTCTAGTTTACTTTCTACCATTTAAAAATAGCACAATATCATCAGTTTGGAGATTCCTAATCCAGTCCCTCTATTTCTAGAAAATGTTCTTAACACCAATTTAATTATTTGTCAGTTAGAAAGGAAGTTGTGTAGACACTTCAAAGCAATGAAACACAGAAGTGATGAGAAAACAGGTTAAATGTTTCAGTACTTCTCTTAGGATTCTTATCAGCACTCATTTGTGCAACTCCCTTGGAGAAGTTGTTTTGCTGTTCACACTGCTTGGAAAGTTGTGTGACTCCTCTTATAATCCAGAGACTCTTCAGAGTTAACTTATAAAGAGTAGTTAAACAAATCTATCCTCTTCTGTGCTCCAAAAAGAACATAAAAGTGAGTGTGAAGGGGTAATAGAAATGATAAGTCTTGAGATTAAAGAAAAATGTTTGAATTGTTATTTTCAAAATTAGAAAGAAGTGAAAATGTATATAAAAAGAGACAAAATATACTCACCTAGATTTTAATAATATACCTTTGATCACATTATAAACAGTCCTACAATGTACTCTATGGTTTTAAGATTTAGTTTGATTATAAGGGCTTATGGCAGGTATGATTAAGACTTGTGAACTGCCGTAAAATTACATGGGATGATAATTAGATGTTTTCCTGTTGATTAAAAGTAAATATACTTGAATCAGAACATTTCTAAATAAAAATGTCATACCATACCCAGAAACAACAATAAAAAGAGAACAACAAAAACAAACAACAATAGAACTGAATTCTCAACTGTGCTCAATAAAAACTACTGGGAATTTAAGAGTGTTTCTAAAATAGGAAAATTTATTATTATATACAAACCATCTGGAGTACAAAATTATGTGTCTGCTGGGTCCTACCAACAAGACAATGTAAAAGAACTTAAAATCATTCAGAGAAGGGCAATTTAAATAAGTGAATCTGGGGCACTGGAGGTACAATAATTAAAAGAAGGCAAACTAAAAGGATTACGACTTCTCAGAATAATAAAGCTAGGAAATAAATGTCTGAAGACTATAAATTTATCAAGGGTACAGAACCATGTAAAGAAAGGGCGCTTTTCAGGTACTAGATGGTGGAGAAGTAAGTGGAAGCTACACTAACCTCCTCCCAGGACCATGCTGGAATTACAGCTAAATTGTAGAGAAATCATCCTGAATAATCAACTGAACACTAGATGGAGAGAGGCCGTATGACCAAGGACAGACAAAAAAACCACTTCACCACAACTAGACTGGTAGAGAGTGTGGAGGAGGTGCAAGAGGGCTGGCTGGGTTCCCATGGACGGTAGCTAAAGATCTGAAGGGATATTTCAGTGGCCAGGGGATTCTCTAAGAAGTGTGAGGTGTAAACCCCAAGTTGAACTCCTCAGTGTACTGCACCAGAGCTGGAATGGAACCCAGATAACATCCAGCTGTGAGAGCAGCAGGGTTTCTGTCTGGCAGGGAGAGATGGCAGGAGAATCAGAGCCTCTTAAAGTGTCAATGAATAAAATTTTTTTTGCGGCCACTTACCCTGGACTCCAGCAGAGGGAGGGCAGAGTGGATTAGAGATGCTCTGCAGAGAGAACTGAAGGAACAGCCACCAGGATCCCTGTGCTAAATCATTCCCCATACCGCAGGGGCCATCTTTCACAGGCAGAACACTCCTCTCTCAATGGCATCGGTCTGAGGGGAAGCAATAGCCCTGCCTCCAGGAGTTACTCTGCCCCCACCCTGTGGAGCTAAAGCCGAGGATGATTACAGCTTGAGGCTATATCACTAATTAGTTTAACAACTAAGGTGGATCTCTGGGAGCTCTACTAGACTTCAGCTGACTCTCCCGAGGGTCCTGTGCTGATAAAAGCTGGGCTTGGTGTGCAGTCTGGTTTTATCTGTACACATCCAGGCCCAGGGGAAGAAGCCACATGCTGTGGATTGCTGATGGCTCCAAACAGGTTGACCAGGGCCAGTCACAACCAGCATCTGAGAAAGGTATACATCAGAATCTTTGCAGATCTAATACACAGAAACAAATACAAAGAAGTAGAAGAAATGGGAAGATAAGGAAACAGACCACATGTGAAAAAACAGAATTCTCCAGAATAAGAGGTAGATGAAATGGAGGTAAGCCATTTTTCAAATAGAGAGTTTAGAGTAATGATTGTAAGGATATTCAACAGCATGAAAAAAACATAGAAACCATAAAAAAAGACCAGTCAGAAATAACAAACGCTAAATCTGAAATAAATAATACACTGGAAGAAATAAAGAGTAACTTAGACAAAGGAGAGGATTGAATCAGTGGTTTAGAAGACAAGGTAGGAAAAAACAATCAGACAGAGCAGAAAAAAGAAAGAAGAATTTATAAAATGAGGAGAGCTTAAAAAATATTTTGGACAACATGAAGTGTCACGATATCTGCATCATGGAAATACCAAAAAGAGGACAGAGCGAACATGGGACTGGGAACCTATTTGAAGATATAATGACAGAAAACGTCCCAAATCTAGTGAAGGAAAAAGATACACAAGTCCATAAAGCTCAGGGAGTCCCAAACAAGTGGATCCAAAGGCCTACACCAAGACACAGCATAATTACAATGCCAAGGTTTAAAGACAAGGAGAGAATCCTAAAAGCTGTAAGAGAAAATGCAGATAGTTACCTACAAGGGAGCACCAATTAGATTGTCATCTGATTTCTCAACAAGAACATTTCAGGCCAGAAGGGAGTGGTGTGAAATATTCAAGGTGATAAAAAGCAAGGACCTACAACCAAGACTATTTTACCCACCAAGGTTATCATTTAAAATTGAAGGAAAAATAAGGCTCTTTCCAGGCAAGAAAAAGTTTAAGGAGTTTGTTAACACAGAGTCACTGTAACAAATGTTAAAGGGCTTGCTATAAGAAGAAGAAAGAGAGAAAGAGAGAAAGAAAAAAAAAAGAGGAAACAGTCTAACAATAAATGGTACTACATATGTGTCTATCAATAATCATCTTATGGGTAAATAGCTTAAATGCTCCAACCAAAAGACACAGGGTAGCTGAACAGATAAGAAAACACCACCATATATGCATACCAAGAGACACATCTCAGATCAAAAGATACACACAGACAAAAAGTAAAGGGATGGAGAAAGATATTTCATGCATATGGAAAGGATAAAAAGCTGGGGTAGCAGTAGTTATATCCAACAAAATAGACTTTTAAACCAAGGCTATAGTAAGAGACAAAGAAGGGCACTACTTAATGATAAAGAGAACAAACTGACAAGAGGATATAGTCCTAGTAAACATTTACACACTCAACACAGGAGCACCTAAATATGTAAAGCAAATCATGATGATATAAAGGGAGAGACTGACAGAAATACATAATGGGGATTTTAACACCCCATTGACTTCAATGGATATATCTTCCAGGCAGAAAATCAACAAGGAGACAGCAGCGCTAAATGACACAAATGACACACTGGGTCAGATGGATTTAGTTGATATTTTCAGAGCATTTCACCTGAAAACAGCAGACTATACATACTTTTCAAGTGAACATGAAATGTTTTCTAGGATAGATCACATGTTAGGACACAAAACAAGTCTCAATAAATTTAAGAAGACTGAAATCGTATTAAACATCTTCTCTGACCACAAGGTTATGAAACACAACATCACTCACAAGAACAACACTGGAAAACACACAAAGAAAAGAAAGCTAAATAACATATTATTAAACAATGCATGGGTCAACAATGAGATCAAGGAAGAAATCAAAAGATACCTTGAAACAAATGAAAATGAGGAGACAACAATCCAAAATCTGTGGGACACTGGGAAAGCAATCCTAAGAGGGAAATTCATGACATTACGGAACTATCTCAAAAATCATGAAAAAGTTCAAAGAAACAATCTAACTTTACAATTCAAGGAACTTTAAAAAGAGCAACAAAGACCAAAGTGAGTAGAAGGAAAGAAATAATAAAGATCAGAGCAGAAATAAATGAAATAGAGTCTAAAGAAAGAACAGTATAAAAGATCAATGAATCCAAAAGCTGATTCTTTGAAAAGATAAAGATTGACAAATCTTTAACCAGACTCCTCAATGAAAAAAGAGAGAACATCCAAATAAATAAAATCAGAAATGAAAGAGGAGAAATAACAACTGATATCCCCCAAAATAGAGAGGATTGTAGAAAATATTATCAACAACTATATGCCAAAAAAAAAAAAAAAAAAAATGGGACAGCTGGACAATATGGATAAATTCCCAGAAACATACAGTTTTCCAAAACTAAATCAGGAAGAATCAGAGAATTGGAATGGACAGACTGCCCTAGTGAAAGAAGCACTAATCAAAACCACTCCCAGCAAAACAAAAAGTTCTGGACCAGGTGACTTCACAGGTGAATTTTACTAAACTTTTGAGAAAAACTAACACCTTTCCTTCTCAAACTATTTCATAAATTCAAGAGGAGGGAAGGCTCCCAAACTCATTTTATGAGGCCAGCATTATCCAAAACCAGATAGAGATACTATAAAGAAATAAAATTATAGGTCAATATCCCTGATGAACATACATGCTAAAATCCTCAACAAAATATTAGCAAACCCAATATAGCAGTGCATCAAAAAGATCATACACCATGATCAAGTTGGATTTATCCGGAATGCAAGGTTGGTATAATATTCGCAAATCAATAAATGTGACTCACCACATAAACAAAATGAAGGATAAAAACCACATGATTGTATCAATAGATGAAGAGAAAGCATTTGGTAATATCCAGTACCCATTTATGATAAAAATTCTCAGCAAAGTGGGAAGAGGGAACATTCCTAAACATAATAAAGGCCGTATATGACAAACCCACTGTGAGCATCATACTCAACAGGCAAAAACTACAAGCGTGCCCTTTAAGGTTGGGGAACGAGACAGGGATGTCCTCTTTCACCTCTCTTATTCAACACAGTACTGAAGTCCCAGCCACAGCAATCAGACAAGAAGAAGAAAATAAAAGGCATCCAAACTGGAAAGGAAAAGGTAAAACTTTTTATTTGCTGATGATACTGTACATAGAGAACCCTAAAGACTCAACTAAAAAACTACTAGAACTGATAAATGAACTCAGTAAAGTGGCAGGATACAAAATTAATATCTAGAAATCAGTTGCATTTTTATATGCCAATAATGAACTAACAGAAAGGGAAATTAAGAAAATAATCCCATTCACAATTGCTTCAAAAAGAATAAAATACCTAGGAATAAACCTCATCAAGGATGTAAAAGTCCTATACTTGGAAAAATTAGAAGACAATGAAGAAAGTAACTGAAGAAGGTACAAATGAGTGGAAGCACATACTGTGTTCACAGATAGGAAGAATTAACATCATTAAAATCTATACTAACCAAAGCAATCCACAGATTCAATGCAATTCCTATCAAGATTCCAATGATATATTTCTATCGAACTAGAATATTTCAAAAATTTATATGGAACCAAAAAAAGCCCCCACATAGCAATAGCGATACTGAGAAAGAACAAAGTTAGAGGAATCATGCTACCTAGTATCATACTACATTGTAAGACCACAGTAATCAAAACAGCATGGTGCTGGCATAAAATGAGACATACAGATCAATGGAGCAGAACAGAGCCCAGAAATAAACCCACACCTTTATAGTCAATTAATATTCAACAGAGGAAGCAAGCACATACAATGGGCTAAAGATAGTTTATTCAATAAATGGTGTTGGGAAAATTGGACAGAGATAATGTGCAGAAAAATGACACTAGACCACCTTCTTATGCTACACACAAAAATAAATTCCTAATGGATTAAAGACTTAAGTGTTTGACCTGAAACCATAAAAATCGTAGAAGAAAACATAGGCAGCAAAATCTTGGACATTGCTTGCAGCAATATTTTATGGGACATATCTCCTCAGGCAAGGGAAACAAAAGAGAAAAATAAATAAATGGGAGTACCTCAAACTAAAAAGTTTTTGCACAGCAAATGAAAGAACTGCAAATAGTTCTGCACATGAACTAGTGACGTGACCTAAGAAAAATAAACCATGTTGTGATGGGCCTCATGTATGATGCTACTGAGTTTGATATTTATTCTGAATGTGATGGGACACTATAAAGATTTTAAGCAAGAGGCTACATAATCAAATCTGCCTTATGGAAAAGGTCTTTTTATATAGAAGAGGCAATGGAATTAATAAAAGGAAACAGAGACAGGTAAACCAGATAAAAATTTACTAATCCTAGTTGCTTGCAAAACTGAAAATGTTTACTATCTCGCTTTTTACAGAAAAAGTTTGCTATGACCTAAACAATTAGGGAAAATTCACATTGTTTTAGAGACAGACATATCTTTAACATGGTAAAACTCATGCTGCTTGAGAAGGAAAATATACTTATTTACATTATTACTTTTGATATCCCAAGTGACATAACACTGGGTCCAATCTTCTAAGAGAAATTGTTATATAATACATATTGCTTTAGGAGGAGTACCTGGAACTGGCTAAGAAATATGATGTGGGGCTTTTTGTTCCCCACAAATACAGTTGTTTAATGTGGATAAAACATTTCAAAATTTAAATCCCCCTCTCTTCTCGAAATATTTCACGTTAATTTACTCTTCTATTTTATGATGTGGCTAATTTAAATTTAGTAAATGTGAAATAACTACAATGTATCTTAAGTTAAAGTGTAATGAAAATTATCATTCTAATTCCAGAAGCTATCTGATGTGGTTAACAAAGAATATGAAACAATGACTACATAAAAATTATTGAATAGTTTGTTATTTGTAATCATTGCAAAAACTGGCAATTTTCCTTCACTCCCTATTTCAGGATATCTTTAAGATAGTGAGTCTCAAAGTGGGAATGTTATATTATACATTCCCTAAAAGTATACAGCCCTGGCTGGAGTGGCTCAATGGATTGAATGCCAGCCTACGAACTGAAAGGCCAGTTTTGATTCCCAGCCAGGGCACGTGCCTGGACTGTGGGCCAGCTTCCCAGTTGGGGGTATTAAGAGGCAAATGACTGATGTGTCTCTTGTACATTGATGTTTCTCTCCCTCTGTCCCTCCCTTCTCCTCTCTCTAAAAAGTAAAACAAAAAAAATCTTTAAAAAAAATAGCAGCTTTTCAAAGATTAAGAAAATATTGGCATTATACATAATTATATTAAATATGGTTATGCATTATGTAAACAATCATTTTCATTTTAAGTAAGCTTGTACTTGTTAAATATTTACACAAAAAATTAAAATCCAGTTGTTTTCAAAAGGAAAAGACAGTGTGACTATGTGTACTCAAAGGTTTGATAATTTAACTATACATAAGAAATATATATAATTAAGTTCAACTACAAAGATTGAGAAACTATACTCAAACTTTCAAAAACTAAACTACAAGCTGTATAAATTATTACCATGGACATAATAAAACCTGATATCACGAATGGGATAATTGCAGTGTAAAAGCTACTCTTGATCTCTTGAAAAGCTAAGTCACAAAAGATTATTAATAAAACAAGTTAGTAAATATGAATGTTTAATATAATTAAACATCAACTGCCATAGTTTCTAGAAATAAGAGTGATCACATTATCATTCAGAATACTTACATAAAACAACTATGGTAAATATCTGAATTTGAGGAAAAAAGTACAGAGGAACGATATTTTTCCTTAAGAAAATATAGATGTTATATCCTGTGCTACATCAAAATTGGTGCTTATTCTAACAAAGAAGTGTTTTTAATTAGATGTGTATCTGCTTTGGGTCTCATATTAAATCTCCCAAGTCAAATTATTCTATTTCATTTCTGTGCCAAAATAGGCAATATTTTATTATAAACAATTCTAGGTCAGCAATAAATATGGGCAGAGGCTAATACAGGCAATTTTATAAAATACTACATCCAAATAATTCTCTTGCCATTAAGTAAACAAGGCAAGAAATCATGGGAAAGCCAGCAAATGGTGCACTTATGTATTTCAGTTAAAGGGAAAAAAAAAGAGCTTCACTACCTTCGTTGACCCTGAGACAGGATACCTACCTGGTGGCTAACAGGATTAAAATTTAGAAACAGAACCTAGCAGCCATTTCTAAACAAGCCTCTCATGCAAACCATGCTTAAGGGAGAAGTCAGCCCTGAACTGCCTGCCTGTACACATTGTGTTCCTGTCAACTGAGCCAACAACTCTTACAGAGCAGTTTTTAAAATCATATTTTAACCAATACAACTGAGACTTTCCTTGTCCAACAGGAGTTGTACAGCTATATCTCCATCAGATATTCACTGACTAATCAGAGTGGCTCCATTTGGACCAATCAGGACAGTGCCCTTTGGACTAATCAAACTGTGAGGATTGCGAATTCTTGATTATGAGGATGGACCAATCAGGCACCAGGGGCAAGCACTCCTCTCTATATAAGTCAGCTCCCCGCTGGCTTGGAGAACGAACACTGTTTCCTTGCCTGGAACTAAAACAATGAAGACATTTTGTTGGACCAGCGCAGAGCACAGCAGAGCAGAGCAGAGCGGTCTAGCCTGAGCGGGCTGCCTCACAGCCATGCTTCTCCATAGTGTGCTGCTTCGTAAGTGAGAGGTAACACCACTGAGCCGCTCCATAGCTGAGCTGTTCCACAGCCCTGCTGTATCACAACTGAGTTGCTTGTATCACAATTGAATTGAATAAAATTTCCTTCACCGCACTGTAAACTGGGGATTCCTGTTGGCATTGCATTGGTACCAACACCCATTGGTTGACACCTTCAGACAAGTTCTATTTCATAAAACTGACTTTCAAGTGAAATACAAGGACAAAATAGAAAAAAGCTTTAGCTCAAGTATTTTTGGAACTGCAAAACTCCATTACTGTTTGATATCAACCAAAAGAATAAATACTTTTTTACAATTATCCTTTCACACGATTCTCTTTAAAAATTCCTGTAAAGACATACAACATGCATGACTTCCTCTCTTCTATACCTCAAGTTTAATGAAATTAATTCTATTCTGGATGATTTGTCATTTAGCACAGGTCTAGTCTCACTGATGCTATTGTTCCTTAGGAGTTTTATATAAATCAATTTACATTTAAAATATAGCACAATGAAATGCTACTTAAAGGGATGACATTTACATCTGATATAAGAAAGGTTCTTAAAAAATTTATACTTGCTAAAGGAAAGACTCAAAAAATTTAACCATCTCATCACGTGCTGCATTTAAATTTAGATTTCATATCTTATGCTTGTTTAAACTAGTATTCAACAACTATAAAACCCCACTACCATGAAGAAAGATGTAGAAAAAATTCATATGCTGTTGATAAAGTATGATACTAAAACTCCTTACTTGTAGGGATATTTAATCAAATTTTTCTTGTGAAATGCTGATTTTATATTAAACTGAGAATTTACTGGAGTTAATTTTACATACCTTGGACTTGTGGGAACCTCCCCAATTTTCATCCACAGACTTCAAGAATAGCTCCTGCATACAGCTGAAAAGGAAAAAAAAATCCCAGAGATTTAAAAAAAACCAAACCTGGCATAAATTAAAAATGTAGTTATAAAATAAACATAAAATTTCACAGCATAAACATTACACTTAAGCACATGCATACATCAAACAAATGCAAAGTTGGATAGAACTATCTAGTTCCAGTCCAACAGACAAGGAAACAGAGGCCTAAAGATATTAAATAGTAGAGGATTTTAAACTCTCCTTGGAGTACTATTAAACCTCCAAAAAAGATCGAAGATATGGAGACTAGACAATGAATTTGCATAGGTAAAATGTCCTAGAAAGTTCTTCCAAAATCTTAAAGATCCTACAGATTTTTTAGGATGGTAAATTGAACACAGGTATATATCCATCTACCCAACATAGATACTTAATGAGGTTCTTTCTAGTTGCTTTTACAATTAAGTGATCATTGTTATAAACTTAAACAAACAAAACCCCCCACAATACCTTTAAAAAGTAAGCATAGTATGTACTGTGTAAAAGATATTACAGGAAAACCAGTAAAATCTCATTATAAAGAACTTAAATGCAAACATTTCCCTTAATAAATTTAAGTTGAAAAAAAATCAGTGATAAATATTGCTTTTCTAGCTATAGAACTTGCATTCTCCTTATAGCACAAGCTCATTATAAAAACTCAAATACAAATATTTTATTGTAATTAGTTCAGTTGAAATGGACTCAACGGTAAGCATCATTTTTTTGGTTACTGTAGAGCCTGCCCATTGTTTCTGTAGTGATTTGAAAGTACTCTAAGAGAAATCAGGCCATGATAAGAACACACTATATCCATTTTATTTCTTCTTAGCTGTTGGACTCATTTTTTAATTGTACATCCAAGAGCTAAAGATAAATTTTACCTTTTAAATTCTAAAATAACATTAAAATCACATGCACTATGCATGGTTATTTTTAGGTACTTTGGAAAATAAGAGAAAAGCACAGAGTAGAAATTTAAAAATCCTCTTAATTCCACCTACCCAAAAGGTAGTGACTTTTTCACATTTTGGTGATTCTAGTCTGCATCAATAGTTCTCAAGATATTAAAGGTCAAAATTACTTTTGAGACTCTGATGGAATTCTACTTTAATTCAGGCTAATCATGGACTCTCTGGAACCATGGATGGATTTCAGATTAAAAATTGAGGATTGCTAAAATTCTTTGTAGCAGTAAAAATTTAAGATTAGGCTGACCTAATTCTTAAAGTAAGTTGCTTTTGAATAAGATTTGGTTAATCTTGGACAAGTTTCCCCACCCTCAAATATCTTAAAAAATATCAGGCCATATGACCAATAAGCTCATGAAAAGATGTTCAGCATCACTAACCATAAGGGGAAAGTAGATCAAAATCACAGTGAGATACCACTTCACACTCATTAGGATAGTTAATATCAAAAACAGAGAAAACAACAAGTGGTAGTGTGAGCACGTGGAGGACTTGTTGCCCTTGTGAATTGCTGTTGAAATGTAAAGTTGTACAGTCACTATGAAAAATAGAATGGCGGTTCCTTAAAAAATTAAAAATAGAATTATATGATCCAGAAATTCTACTTCTAGGTATATACCCCAAAAAACTGAAAGCAGAGGTGAACAGATATTTGCATACCAATTATCCACAATAGCCAAAAGCTGCCATCAACTTAAATGTATAGATATACAAAATGTGGTATTATACATGTAATAAAATGTTATGCAACTTAAAAAAAGAAGGAAATTATGACACATACTCTAACATGGATGAATCTAGAAGACATTAAGCTAAGTGAAATAAGGCAGTTACAAAAGGATAAATACCATGTGGGTGATTGCGCTTCTATGAGGTATTTAGAGGAGTCAGATTCAGAGACAGAAAGTAGAATGGTGGTTGCCAGGGGATGGGGGAGAGAAGCATTGTGTGTGCATGCGCATGTTATTGTTTAATGAGTACAGAGTTTCAGTTTGGGAATATGAAAAAGTTCTGTTGATAGATGGTGACATTGCACAACAGTATCAATATATTTAATGTCACCGAACTGTACACTTAAAATGGTTAAAATGGTGAATTTTGTGTTATGTATATTTATCAGAATTTAGAAAATAAATAAATAAGGCCATTTTAAAATATGGTTATTAGATTTATCTTTTATTAGCAAGTTTGTGATGCCTTGTAATCTCTAGTGGATAATGGCATTTCTCTACACCGTTATTTCCCAATATTCTTCATATCATCACATGTGGAACCGGGATGAAAGGAGGAGGCTGCTCATAACTGGGGCCCCTGCTCACTTGGTTCCCATCTGGTTGTCCTAAGACTGAAGGACTTGTGTCCCAGCATACATGTAACCCATTCATGGAAAGCACTACTCTACACCACAAAGTACCAACTGATTAACTAAAAGTATTAGAAACAAATTCTTTAATGAATAGGCAGCCCAGAAGTGACCTTCTCCAGGAAAACTTTTCTTGGTCTCCTCCTCTCAGTTGCGGACTTTCCACAGAATTCTGTTCTTATAATAATGTACTATAGATAGTCTATAACTTCACTGTGAACAGGAAATGTCTTATTTGTTATAATTCTCACAGAACTGGACACAAAGTTTGCTCAATGTATGTGTGCTGAATAGAGAAAATTATTCATTTAAGAGAATTCAACATTTTTTTCATCATGTAACTTTCTAAATATTTCAAGTTCCTTTGACATACTTTATAAACTAGATTGTGCTTACTTCTAGTCTAGGGTAAACAAAAAGAAAATGTAACTCAAAGCTGCATAACATTATTTAGTCAAATTCTAAAAGATTTAATTTGTGATGCTAGGTTGGTATTTTACTTATGAATTTGTAGTGTTTGTAGGCAAACATTCGTTTTTCATGGTGAATAAATAATTTAAATTAACTACAAACTGTGTTAACTTTTCAATGCCTTATAAAGTAATCATAAGCATCTGTGGCATCATGCAAATTCACACACAAGGAAATACATGCTATGTATAATAGGCATTCTCAAGGGCATAAAGTATGAAAGGATTAAAAAAGGTTAAAACTTTCGAATCCTTGACTTTCATCCTTATCATTTTACCTTTTAAAGTAAATCAGTGGCATACAAAAATGTTGAACCTCAAACATTTACGCAAAAACACCATTAGAGGAGAACTCAAAGAAGCAAGTTATATAACCTTTATATATCAAGCTTATATTTTTTATATGTATTGGAGAAGATTTGTTTGTACAGAAAATCTAACTCTAGGCACTATGTATCATTATTCAATTAGGCTTCTCTAGTACTAGGACAAACAATTTAAATGGAAATATATAGAAATCATTAGAAAAATATAAAAATGATACCCCAAACTACATCCCCCCCCTTTGGAATCCTTACCTATTTCCATATTATTTACAATTGCCAGATTTTCCTAAACTTTAATAGGATCTTCTAGATGGTACGCAGAAATATCTAATTATTAATACTTCAGCTCTATAACTAATTTACCTTATTTGTAACAAGATTTTTGTATGTACTAATTTTCTGCTCATTTAAAAATAAATGATTTTTACTTATTATTCTTAAAATAAATTTGTTTTGTGGTTAGCTATTTTTTTCCCCAGTTTAAATAAATATATTTTAAGTATAATAAAGACTTAATTGTATATATATCAACTTTAGATTCTGTTGATTTCATATATTTTCTTAATTTTGGGGGACAATGTACTCCTTTCATTGTAGAAAGATTTCCCTGATAAATTACTGTTGAAATATAATGACTCACCACCCCCCCCATGAGCAAATTCTTGTTATAAAATTTTATATTATGCTGTTTTCATGTATAGAAAAAAGCCAAAAATATTTATTTTATGTTGATAACTTTACTCTAAAGTCTGTGTTGCTACAAAACAGTTCAGATTAACAGCAAGACAAAAAATGGCCTATGCTATTTCTCATAGCTAGATTCCAAAATAAGTTAATTCATAACACTTGTGACTTATGTTCATTTTCTGAATTAAAAAAAGTGTTGTATTTGTTAACTTTTACTACCACCATTACACCACCAACACATATCTATAAACTGAGTCCAAGTCAGAAATACTCTACTTTCCAACACTAAGCACTTAATATACAGGGTCCAGCACAAATAACACCCCTTCTTTAAAATTACAAAGTCATAAGTATGTAATTCTGTAACATAACAATACCACATTCAAGCACACCATATGACATTTTAGGTGAAATGTTCAAATTAAAACAATAAATTACTACAGCTATATTATTACCCTAACAACTACACTCAAGCAGGTGTTACTTCTGCTGGACCCTGCATTTTTGTTGGTGATGATATCCATGGCTCTAAAGAAACATGACAGTAAGAAAATCTTGAAATAAACTAAGTCAAACTAAATATCAAATTTTCATACAGCATGATGCTGTAAATTAAACAAGGAGGCTATCAAACTGGGTTGGTTCTACGATATCAGCAGCCTGTGTAAGCAAACCAAAATGTAAGCCTTCAAAGTTAAGAAATCGAAACCTAAAGACAACAGTCAGCTAGGATTTCCCAAATTAGGCAACTACTTAAAGCTATAGCCAATCAAATAATTTCCTTGTTCTGCTTTTGCTTCTTCTCTATAAAAGTCTTGCCCCTAACTTCTGTTGGTGTGATGCTCCTAATCACTTCCATCTGATGCTGCTGGATTTGAGTTGATTTCAGCTCAAACTATTAAAAATTTTAATATGCCTCAGTTTATCTTTTAACAGTACAGGGAAAAGATCTCAAGTTATAAAATCAAATGTGTATGTAGTCCAATTCTGGCTCCACCATTTACAAGCAGCATATCATCTAGGATGGATGAATCTCTGAGCTTCAGTATACTGTTTGAACAAAAGATATTCCCTACCTCTCAGATAGGGAATACAAAAATGCAAAAAGCCTAGGTTCTTTAGATGCTCAATAAGTAACAGCAGCTATTATGATACTTTCATACTATTGGTTAAGTTTGTGTATTTGAAACCCATTTTCATAGTTAACAGAGCTCTCTGTTCTGGGTTCAGGGCTATCACTAATTTTTCTCCTGTAATTAGAATGGCCACTCCAAAAATTTCTCAAGCCTTCAAATTCAAATTACATTAGAGCAGTGTTTTCAACCCTGACAGTACACTTGAATTACCTGGAAAGACCCTGAAACCTATCCCTGGAACCTACCCTAGTCCAACTAAATTAGTGTATCTGAGGCATAAGATTTTAATTATTGTTACTACTTTAAAAGCTACCCAAATTACTGTAATGGGCAGCCAAGGATGAGAATAGAATCACTGCCTTGGAGTATAGTTAACAATTAATGAGAGAAAAAATTACAAAACAATGAAACAGCTTTTGCTCAGTAGTCTCAACAAATTAATTCTAAAAGGTAAATTAGGTAAGGATTGACTAAAACAAAACAAATGCTGTACTACTCTGTCTTTATGAAGTACTGCTTGCAGACATTCTTATTTTTGAAATCTTTTATTTAAAGACAAAACAGTAGTATTACTGAAATTCAACAGTATGATTAGGAAAAACTGGAAACACCTTGAATATTAGGTAGCAATATGAAGAAAATGCTCCAATGTCAGGTGAAACAAAAGGAAAATTTTAACTGCTGAACAGAATCCAGATCTGAAGAGTAACTATTTTATAGGTCAACTGAGGGCTTACCCTTAAATAAAATGCAGGAATTTAAAAATAAGAAAGTATGATGATAACATGATGAAAGCTGAGTATTAAGTTATTTATATATTTTAAATGAAAACATTTAAATTATCAAATTTTAAATTGACACATTCAAATGTATGTAAGGCATTCTTCCAAACATTAATTGTATCCAGTGTAATTTCTCAAAATCAACTCTACTCCTTTCAAAAAACGCAGAAGCTGTTTTTAGCGAAATGAGGCCAGTTAATTCTTACGGAAGATGTTTTTAACCAAAACCACATGTTTAGTGATATGCTGAAGTTTTAATTCATTATTCATCATGAAATCACTCCATATTTTTTGATATTTAAAAAAAATGCCTGGAGTGCTAGAAACAAAAAGGTACAGTATCGAAGGGGTACATATTTAGGGTAGTAAATTTTTTGTGATCTAATGGTAAGCTTTTGTCAAGATTTCACTGTAACTGACATAGCAGATACACAGGGGAAAACCCCCCAAGAACTGGCATTTCTTTATAAAAAATTGTGTATTCTTACATGTTTAAAGTTCAGTCACCTTCAAAGTACTCTCCATTTGATGCAATACACCAATCGAGATGTTTTTCCACTGCTCAAAACAGTTTTTGAACTCATTCATTTTGATGCCTTTTAGTGCTTCTGCTGTTGTTTGTTTCACCTCTTCCACATCACCAAAGCGTCTCCCTTTGAGGACTTTTTCATCCCGGGAAACAAAAAATGTTGCTAGGGGTGAGAGCAGGTGAACAGGAAGGATGAAACTGCTGAACATTCAACGTGGTGCGGGCAGGTGTGCTCATAAATCACCCATCATGAAATGGGCAAATGTGTTGAGAGTCTTTAAAAAATTCACTGAGGCTGAACACAGCCTCTCGCAGAAATGCCAGCTGGTGCACTGATAGAGAGGGGTTCCTAGAACGCTCACTGAGTGAGGAAAGCCTGTACAAGGGGCCACGGCCTCCAGAATATAATTCCCTTTTTTTTGGGTCCCCCCTCGTATTTACTTTTGTCTCAAATTTGAAATCTTTTCAAAATTTTGTGAGAAACCTATCAGTTTTCTCAAAGTAAAGATTAATTAAGGGATAACTAACCATATGTATAAGGCAACTGGCTTATCAGTTGACACTTCCATACACACTCTGATGGCATTGTTGCATAGGAACAACAAATGAATATGAAGGATTAGGGAAATAAATTTAAGTTTTATAATTTTGGCAAACCAAGCTGGAAAATATAATTCTCTAATGTTATACCCCTGAGATTACACTATTCACTCTTAGGTGCTTTCTACTCAACTCTGAAAATATATAAAGCAATGAAACCCTATGCCTAAAGGAGCTCCTTAAGTTTAAAACTTATTCTCCTATACTATTAAAATGCTACTCCTTTTGTATCTTTAGTTTCTGCATTAAGACTAAGGTAGCCACAAAATAAGCAAGGTAACATTTATCTAACTTAGATTAGGCTCTAAGGAAGGTAAGAATACACTGGGGGAATTGTTGCATAAAGATATAATCACTGTTCCGCCATGAAAGCTCAATGAAAATGAATAAAAATAAAATAAAATAAAAATGTTTCTAGGACATTATCCCATTCTAAATTAGAACATTTCAACTATGAAACCTGAGGAAAAAAAGAATGGGTTTTCTATCAATACTATGAAATGGAACAGAATTTGTACGTGCACCTAAAACAATAGAATTTCATCAGCAAGCAGTAAGAATGTTTGATCAGATTTTCACCTAGAAACAAATACAACCCATAGATAAAGACATTACTTCCATGCAAACTTCAGCTGCAAGTATGAATAATCCAGGGTCATCACTTGGGAACAATGCATTCAATTCTACAGATACTTAGGAAGCATTCAATGAAAGGAAATAACTTGACAAAACATCACTAGGTAAAATTATCCAAATGTTAGTAAAAATGAGTCTAAGCTTGAATGTCATAGCAAGTAGTTTTTAATAAAACCACCGGGACCTTTAGTAATAAGTAAAATATTTTAGAAAATGGCGAACTAGTATACAGTATTCAGTAATAAAAACTCAATGTCTTTTTGATCCTAAATGTTTAAAAAATACAGCCAAATTCCTGTTAAATTGAAAAACAGATCCAGACAAAATATGGCTCAACACCCAAACTTTCAATATCCTCAGCAAGGGAACATGAATGAAGGTTCTATTTATGGCAGCAAAAGCTGCTTTTCAAAGGAGAATACATTTCTTTGTGTTAGTGTTACTATTACCACTCTATTACTAAAAAAACTGTCATAAAAGAGGGGCAATTATGATTATCTTTAAGAAGATTTACAAATATATGAAATAGCAAAAAAAAACCAGCCAGCACAAGTTATGGTTTCTCTCAATCTACAGAAAATAATCACCTAAGATATTTTAAGTTTAAGAACAGATACAAAAATAAGCCTATAATAATCCAAAATCTTAAATAGTATTATTCAAAACTTAAGAGGAACCATATAAAATTAGAAAAGACTAGGCCATTATACATTTTTATTTTCTGCCCACTGTTTGACAAGTATACTACCAGTTTTAGAATTCATTATGGTACCCAGATAAAATTCATAGCTTTCAAAATAAAACTTTTAACACATTTCTTCAAAAAGTAAACTGAAAAGGCAGTTTGTTGCTAAGGGGTATGGTTTATTAAAAGTTACCTTCTGTTGCTGCCCCTTTTCCCATCTACTACTGCCTTAAGGAGCTACCTTGTAACTAGTTGAAATCCATTATCCATTAGTTTTTGGGGGGTGACCAGTGTCTCAAGTAAGAACACAGGGAAGCTCCTCTCTCATCCCTTCCTCCTCCAATCCAGTTAAGTCAATAAATCTGTAGGTATTATTGCCTAAATCTTTTTTAGATCTGTTCCTTCTCCCTTTTTACTACCAATGCGTTGGCTTAAGCCCTTGTATCTTGCTACATGTTATTTTACTGGCAACAGTATTCCTCTGTGCCCTATCAACTATGGTTTACACCACCACCAAGTTATTAAATTACAAATCTGATGCCAGTCCATTGTTTAAAAATCTTTAATTTTCTCCTGACTATAGGGTAGAAACTTCTTATCAAGCAAGGCACACATGCCCTACTTAATAGTCATTGTCTTTCATCATAACCGTGCTAATGTATCCTAGATGGTCATCTTTCTCGTGACTGTCTTTCTATTAACACTTCATTCTTGCAGAAATTACCTTTCCCCAATTATTTTCCCAACTTATCATAGGCAGCAACTTCTGTATAAGCAGGTGGTAATATTTACCTGACCTGTAAAATGGTTATACCCTTCCGTGTGTTTTCATAGCACATGAGTATTTTTGTTTACAACACACATCTCACTGTTTTTTTTTTCTTTTTTTTTTATCAATGCATCTGGAAGCAGTAGTAGTAATAGTAGTCGCAGTAGTAGTAAAGCAGTACAGAAGGGTATAAAATAAGCAAAAGTTTTCTTCTGCCTCCTACCCCCCCAATAAATAATTAACTGTTTTAGTTCTTCTGTTGGTCACTTCCCTAATGATTAACAACTATTTACTTTTAGTTCTGTTGCTCACTTCCATAAAGATTAACATGATTATATCTATAGTTCTCATATCTACTTTAAGAGATTTATTGATTTCCTCCTCCTTCAAACTTTTATTTCTGATTCTTTCAGAGAGTACAACATTGAATATTAGGTTTAAGCTCAATAGAATATGTTGCGAACTACATTCTAGCATTCAATTTCTATGTCTGTTTGTCCTACTGTTCAAGGAGAGCAACTATAGTCGTATTTTGGCATTCTCAGAGCCTATACCAAGAAGATACATTTAGCGAATAAATGGAAAATTTACTCTGACTCTGATGTGGGTGTGTCTAGGAAATGCAATTGTAAGGTAATCTGAAGATAATGAATTACTATAAGGGCTTATGTCCTTTTTAAATATTATAATATGCAAATATGACAGAATGTTTTAATATGCTTAGATAGAAGCTGGTCCTAATTTGTAAATACCTTAAACAATGACTATATTTATTGTTCATATTAAAGCCAGATGATATGCCACATTTAGAAAACATAAAAAATTCAAATAATATTTTCAGTTCAATTAAATATTGGGTTGGGCAAAGAGTTCATTTGGTTTTTTCCTGTAAGATGGCTGTAGTAAGTTCTTAGTTGTCTTTAACTTCATTTGAAACAATTTCATTAGATTGTATTTTGACACCTGTCATAACAGCGTGAATTTAAAAAACACTAAAATTAGAGAATTTTTGTGTAGCCATTTTAATAGTGAAGATGGAAGAAAATACACAACATTTTTAACATATTATGTTTTACTATTTCAAGAAAGGTAAAACCACAATTGAAATGCAAAAAAAGATTTGTGCAGTGTATGCAGAAGGTTCTGTGACTGATTGAATATGCCAAAAGTAGTTTGCGAAGTTTAGTGCTGGAGATTTCTCACTGGATGATGCCCCATGGGTTGGGTAGACCAGTTGAAGTTGATAGAGATCCAATCGAGACATTAACTGAGAACAATAAACATTATACCACACAGGAGATAGCCAAATTACTCAAAATAGTCAGATCAATAAAGTTGTTGGTGAAAAAGAAAAATGTGTCTTTTATTTTATGAACAAAATTAAATGGACTTTTTGGCCAACCCAATAACTATATAAAATATATTTTTAAACTTCTATTACCCAAATATACAATATGTAAATATATAAAAATGTATATTATATAAATTAATTCACATAAAGTGCTTAGGGACCTTTGGTCAATATAGTGGCATAGGCAGCCATGGCTTGCATTTTTGCACAATCACAACAAAGCTACAACTAAAATACAGAACGACCGTCTTGCAGAACATCAGAAATCAAGTTGAATGGAAGTCTGACAACTACGGGATTAAAGAGACCACATCCATCCAGACTGGTAAGAGGGGTACAAACGCTGAACGGGCTGGTCCTTTACCCATATGTGGTGGATAAAAATTCAGAAGGGACATCAGGAGCAAGGAGTCCCAGACCCACACCAGGTCCCCCAGACCAGGGTTCCAGTGCCAGGAAGATAAGTCCGCAGAACTTCTGGTTGCAGAAACCAGTGGGGATTGAGTTGGTGGAAGAAACTGCTGGAGCCCCAAGCAGATCCTCTAAAGAATCACACATGGACTTACCTAATCAGACTCACTCCCTCTGGGCTCTGGTGGTAGTTGGCAGCTTGAGGTGCACCAGCGGCGTGCAGGGGATGACAGAGGTATCTGGCATCAAGGCAAGCAGAGGCCATTGTCCCTTTTCTGGGCCCTCCTCACGAAGAGCAGGCAGACTGGTGCCATATCTCACTCCATCAACCTGGTTAACTCTGTTTGACCAGCCTTCGAGATCCCCAGAGACTCTGCCTCACCCAACTTATGGGCCCACCCAAGCTGCTTTTCCATGTGAATGGTTGGTCTTGGCTCATGCTTGAGAACTTCCTATATCCTATCAAACTAGCAGCAGTTGGCCTCAGTGAGCCCCAGGTCCAGAACTAGCAGACTAGAATCACAGCTTGGCTTCTTCTGGGAATCTCCAAGCCCAGCACAAGTAGCAGCCATCTCAGATTGCTTTATAACTCAGGGAGGGTGGCAAAACACAGGTGAGGGCCGATTATGGCCTGTAGCACCTGGGAAACCCCACAGACAGCACACTCAGAGGACAGCTGCGGACCCTGTCAGAGCACCACCACTCTGTCCTTGCACAGCTGATCCTCCATGGAGAGTGGAGGTTGGTGGTAAGGTCACAACCAACCCTTGCAGCTGAGTGGCCTGGGTAAATCATTCCCATTGATCTGCCAACAGCAACCAAGGCTCACCTATAAAGGGAGGGTGTGCTCAGCCCACACGAAAGGTGCCCCTTGAGTACCCAGCCTGGGTGATAGAGGAGGCTGTGCCACTGGACCCTACAGGACACCTACTACATTAGGCCACACTATCAAGACACGGAGTCATAGCAGCTGTACCTAATACACAGAAATGAACACAGAGAGGCTGCCGAAACTGGGAGATAGAACATGGCCCAAATGAAGGAACAGATCAAAACTCCAGAAAAAGAGCTAAATGAAATGGAGATAAGCAATCTATCAGATGCAGAGTTCAAAACACTGGTTATAAGGATGCTCAAGGAACTCAGTGAGGACCTCAGCACCACAAAACAGATCCAGTCAGAAACGAAGGATACACTAAATTGAAATAAAGAACAATTTTACAGGGAAACAGTAGTGTGGATGAAGCCAAGAATCAAACCAATGATTTGGAACATAAAGAAGCAGGAAGAAATAGCCGATCAGAACAACAAGAAAAAAAGAATTAAAAAAAAATGAGGATAGTATAAGCAGCCTGTGGGACAACTTTAAGCAATCCAACATTCGCATCATATGGGTGCCAGAAGAAGAAAAAGAGTAAGATATTGGAAATCTATTTGAAAAAATAATGAAAGGAAACTTCCCTAAGTTGGTGAAGGAAGTAGACATGCAAGTCCAGGAAGAAAAGAGAGCCCCAGACAAGATAGATGAAAGAGACCTACTCCAAGACACATCATAATTAAAATGTCAAAGGGTAAAGAAAAAGAGTACGGAGAATGGGTGAGAGGTGAGGGGACTAAGAAGTACAAATAGGTAGTTACAAAATAGCCACGGAGATGTAAAGTACAGTATAGGAAATGCAGTAGCCAAAGAACCGACACGCATGACCCGTGGACCTGAACAATGGTGGAGGGATTGCCTGAGGGGGTGGGGGGTGCTGGGCAGAGGGGAGCAAAAGGGGGAAAAATCAGGACAACTGACAGCATAATCAATATAATATAATGTAAAAAAATAAAGTGCTTAGAATAGCACCTTCATATAATAAGAACATAATGAATGCCACTGGCTATTATTAAGTAAATATTTGTATCATTATTTAGTTGCTACTCAGGAGCCTTAGTGTTTTTTACACAGAATTTAACTTTTGCCAAACTTTACTTAGATCTTTTTAAAAAAGCTTCATTGTGAATGTTTTTATATTATAATTAGAATAATCTGTTGAAGACATATTTAGTTCCCTTTGAAGAAATCAGTTCATGTATTGATGCTACAGACAATACTCAAAAGTTCAGGTATCTTAGGCATCTGTGAAATTTCTTTAGTGGCTACAATTTCACACACAGTTAACTTCACCTCCATTTCATCCTTATATGTTTTACACATCAGTAGCATTCTATTTCTGATAGGCTAAAGCTTAAAACTATGTTGCTCTCTTGAATAATTTAGCTATTTAAGATGACTTCTAAATTACTCTGAAATTAGCTACAGAATTTCCAAGCAAACTGAAAGTAACTAAATATTTTGATTCTTTTACAAGACTTAAAAGTTACATGACTTATTTAAAATGGTTGGTTGGTTGGGCCTTAAACCAAATTTGTTAATATACTCTGGAAAAACACCAAATAATGGGAGCCATTCAAGTCTGGAAAACTGAGGAATAAAGATTTGATAATTTTAAATAACAAATAGTGATGGAGTTGTGTTAATAAAATTGTTAACTATTTATCTAAAGGGGCCTTCAGAAAGCCAAAGTGGTGTTGACTTACATGCAACTCATTTTCTTATAGTAACTCTGTGAAGTATGTATTACCATCAACATCTTGAAGATGAGAGGCAAAACAGTGCAGAGATTTAAAAACTTGGGGCTCTCTGGAGTCAAACAGATGCTAGATGAAGCCAAGTTGTGGTACCCAATTGCTGGGTAACTGTGGGCAGATTACATCCTAGTTTCCTCTTCTCTTAAATAGGAATTATACTGTACTTACATTATAGAGTTATTGTGAGGATTAAATAGATAACATAGATAAAATGCTTCAACACATAACCAAGGTAAAAGAAACACTCCGAGGTGAGGTGATGTAATTATTACAATAAAACTAAAAATCTTGGAATTTGCTGGCTAGAAATCACAAAGCTAGTAAGCAATGAAGCTGAGATGACAATTCAACTCTTTCAAAAGCTCTTATAAAAGGAGAGAAAGGGAAAAACTTCCATTGAACTATACATGTTACGATTACCTCTGTACTCTCTCTGGCTTGAAGTGCAGGTAAATGTGAAGGCAGAATATTATACACATAGAAAACGGGAATGCCATTACATAAAGCGAGCCAATTAACATTAGCCTAACTCCAAGAAGGTAATGGGAGTGAGGAGTGGAGGGGATCTAACTGTATTCTTAAAATTATTTTATGAACTATGTACTTCAGTCCATTTATTCAAATCCAGTGAATTATAACAATTATTGAGGATAAATACTTTTGTTTTAGTATCATCTAGAAAGTCGATTTTTAAGAGGGAAAAAAGCAACCCTAAATTAAATACCTGAACTATTTATTGAGCTATTTCCAGAACCAGTAATTTGGTGATCTGCAGCCTAGGCTTCTACTAGTATTCTATGAATGGGGCCAGGATGCTCCAAATTTCAAATAAAGGAAATCTCTTCTCAATCCATAGAGTTTTTTTTTTAATCACTTTAAGTTTTTCTCTCTCAAAATTTTCTTAAACCTTTAAACCTGTTATCCAGTATTAGATTAAAAATATAAGGAGCTGATAAATGTTAGTAGGAAAATTATAATTTGTGATTTGTTTAATAACTTGCTTTTTTTCACAGTGATTATTTTTATATTGCAAACATACAGTTTACTTTCGGTTATAATGTTATTTTTGGTTTCAAAGAATATCATGGCTTATTCTTTGAAAAAGAAATAAAGAAATAAAACAGCAGGCACAATATAGTGGAGGTAAATGCAGATTAAGGTGTCTTTAATTTCTTTGGGAACAGAGAGGTGCAGCTAACCTAACTTGGGAGTGGTAGTGATGGTGAGTAAGTGCAGGGAGGGAATTAGGTAAGACTTCCTAGAAGAGAAGACACTCGAGCTAAATCTTTAAAAACAGGTCAAGTAGAAATGGTTTACTCTAGTAATTAAGGAGAAAAACATAACATATCCATGAGATTGCTTACCTAGTACCTAACCTTCTCTTTACCTGAGAATTGCTTCATCTCTGCCTGCTCTCCGATGCAACATTCCACATAGCTACTCTAGCAGCTAATGGTTCCTATATTGTTCCATAATCCTAGCTAATAATTCGTTACTAAATTTTCCTACCTCAAGGGAAAACTGAGTCAGTAGGTGAAAAAAAAATAATCCCTTTTCTTCCACCATAAGATTCTAATATTTAAAGCTGAAGTCATTTATGCTACCGAGTAATACTAACTGTATAAAAATAACACCAAGATTTAAATATTTTTTTCTCATTAGTTTATGTTTTTTCTTCAAACTACAAATAAACTCTTCCCAATTAAGTCAAGATCCTAAATGTTTGTAAGCTGTACTTAGGTACATAGCTATGAGCAAAACTAGTTAAATCTCAATCTAGCTAATATTGTGATGCTTAGTAGGTTCTTCATGATCAAAATGGGGGGAAAAACAAGACCAAATAAAAATAATAATAAAATATCTATTTGAAGAATTATAAGGAATTTCAAATACATTTTCTGTTTTTATTGTGAATAAGTTTGGTTTTTTTTTAAAGCAAATTTTATGCTTCTGGCTATCAAAGTTAATTCAGCCTGTTAAATGGGTAAGTATGCCTAAAAACGATTAGCCTCATCCCTAGACAGGCCTATAAAGCATGCAAGTAAGTAAGAACCAAAATGAGTTTTCTGATAACAAATCTTTATTGTACATAAATTGTTAAAACATTCCTGTATGTAAACTGCAATTGCTTCTTCTAAAGAATTTATATTCACAATGATTTATACACACAAGGCCATATTTATGTATTTTTAATGTTTTTGATGTAATATACTATACACTGCAGATCTTTACTTTTTATTAAACTAGAACTATATTAAACTATGATTTCAAAATTAAGCCTTAAACCAAAGTTGAGTGAGAAAGAAAAGCATATTGTATATACTGTTAGCATATACTGGTGTATGATCATATACCGGTGACCCACACAGCAGTACCTGCACATTCTACACTTAAATGTGGTCTTCATCTAAGTAGAGGTTTGTCCAACATGCCATACTTTTAAATTTCCAGTAATATTCTAAGTGTTTTTGCTGTTTGGTTCCACCAGGCTTATTAAGGAAAACCACTGATCAATTTTGTGAAACAGTGTGCTAACAAATGCTTAATGAGAAGTCAGCATTTAGAGATTAGTGGCTGGGAGTAAAGAAAAAAACAATGGATTGAACACAAAAAGTGTATTAGGATACAGGCTCACTTGTACTTAGATGTAATAATAATTTCAGCTTGTAATTAGTTCGGCATATATTTATTGGCAGACTACTTGTCTACTGGTCCTGCTGTGCTGTAACTGCTGCAAGGTGTCAGATATCAAACACAGTTCGTCTGATAATGAAAATTGAACAGGAATATAATTATTTGAAAACTGTGTGATCCAAGTTTGGTTCCACTAAAATTATACCATAAAACTGATGTATTAGGAAGAACTACTGGGAAAGGACAGTAAGTAAAAATAGCTTCTATATACACTTAGTTTACACTTTAAGCACATTTGATTTCAATAAAGGGTAGAACCTCTCCATTGATTCTTAATTACAAGAGAGTATGTGTGATAAAGATTGTTTATTATAAAACAACCCTTGTTATTCAATCCTTGAAGTTCTGTGTCTCAGGAAATAATAACTTTTAGTTAAGTAGTGTACAAACCATGGAAGACCACAGAATAATACTTTAAAGATGAGAGGATGACTCATCCAAAACAAAGAAACAAATAAAAACAACAACAACAAAAAAGGGAGATGGGAAGGGTCCTACTAAAGTAGGTAAATCTTATGTAAACTTGTTTAGATTTCATTTATAGGCAAAAAGACTAACACATGTACAGGAATATTCTAAACATTAAACTATATTATTGGTATATGTAAACCAAGAAAATGAAAAACATGGAAGACTTGAAAATTTCAGGTTCACAACCAAGAAATCAGGGATTAAATTATGGTCGAATACTAACATTTTTAAAAGCCTGTTTTTCTTTTAGAATTATAAAGCTGTACTCAGTGTTAGAAATAAACTTTTATTATCTAATAATGAGAAGATATAATTATTGTCTGAAAGCTTATAAACCATAACACCTCAAATGTATGTTAACACCTCAGTATGTACAAGTGAAAGAATATTAAAAGGAAATGTAACAGAGATATTATCATTTTTTCCTCACCCCAAAATACAGAGATCTTACTAATTCAGTTTTATGTGAATAATAATGATCTTTTCAGGCTACTTTACAATTTAAAGAAGTCTAAGAGATTCAATAAAAAGATTTAAAAATTAAGGAAAGTTTATTAATATATTGAGAAATATTTTAAGTTCACTATATTTTTTCAATGAATAAGGCTGTAGAACTAATGATTTAGTATAGATTAAGAATTAATGTCTTATCTAGAAACATTAAACTGGGCATCCCCTATGAAGATGTCATCTTGGATAAATGGAGTACTAATTTGAGTGCCGGATAATGCTTATATACCTACATCTGTTTCTGCATAGTGACACATCTGGCTCTATGGCTTTTACGGCACAATACCACCACGTTAGGTTCTCTATATGAGTATTTAAAAAGAATCATTTCTATGTAAAATGTATATATAGGTTGTATCCTCCCTCCCTTCCCCTCCTTCCCCTCCTCCTTCTCTCCATCAATGTGAGGTTGTCCCTTGAGGTGTCCCTTACTGGGACCTGGCCTGCAACCTAGGCATGTTCCCTGACTGGGACTCAAACCAGTGACCCTTTGGTTCGCAGGCTGGCACTCAGTCCACCGAGTCACACCAGCCAGGGCAGTATGCATACATTCTTACTGTGAACCTGTACATTTCCAAGTAGTCTGGAAATTAGTAAAGCACTAAAGCACAATCACAAAAGAAAGTGGTATGCAGTTATTAAACTTGATGTAGCTTAATTGTAATGCTTAGTTTATAAATGGTTCCTTCTGTTTTCTATAGCAAAGACTTTGACATTTGAAAAATAGAAACAATACTTGATTTATTTTCATATTTAGGATATTTTAAATAAATTGGCCAATAACAGCAAAAAATTAAGAATGTTTACTATTAACTTCAACAGTGGGTCAAAACAGCAGATTTTATTGAATAGTTAGAACTACCTTTGGCTGTCTTTATGTGTTAAAGGTGCAGTTAGGTGCCTGGAAATATGAGTAATGTGTATAAATTAACAGACCATATTCTTTGTCAACCAGATTAAAAGTTATAATTTATTGTCTACAATTTTGTGCCAGGTAATGGGTGCTTTATTTTCATCCCAAAGTTTATTATAAAACTGGGTTATTACAAATGAATAAAAGCATCTAATTATTCTTTGACTTCATGTGGCTATAATTGAGAAAGACTGGGGAGCTTTATTCCAAGCATGCTAGTAGTAATTCTGCTCCCTCTCTGCTGGACAAACACGGCAGGCATGGGGTCCTGGCATGCAACCAGACTTTTCCTCCCTATTTGCTTTGATCTAATGGATCAGGCAAGAAATCATTTTGAGTTTCTAAAACTACATAATGTAAAAGCTGAAGACTTCATTATATCTAAGCTGTTTAAGCAATTTAGTATTTCACCTCATCTCAACCAAAACATCTAATGAAAGAGAGATACTAGAAAACAACACCTTTTTGGTTTCAAATTGTGCTTCTTCCTGACAGCATCCTCTACAGTCGGGATCCAACTGGAGCAGGTTGAACTGTCCAAGAAGATCACAGGAGCTGCAGAGCAAGTTGCTGGAGAAGCCTAACTCTCTGCAAGCCTCTGATGAAAACTCCACCCCGAAGGCAGACACCTGAATTAAAAAAGAAATAAAACTTAATTCCATATTTATATTATAAAGCTTCCAAAAGGGAGAAACCAGTGTGTCAAAATCTAACACACTGGAGATAAGTTACTCTATAACCTTATACAAATCTTTGACTCCCCCCTCCCCAATTTTTTTTCTTAATAATGTGTCACCTTTCAGCTTAGTTAAAATATGGATTAAAAAGATGTATTATTTCTTTAGATATGTATGTGCCACATAATATCTTTTACTAAGCAGTCAATAGTTTTTAAAGAGGAAATTTACTTAGGAGAAAAACAAATTTCCATTATATTTAAAAAACATTAACTTCTAGGTCTCTACCACACCCTACAGACTTATCTTTATTCTCAGATAGCAGGGGATGGATGTGGAAGGGGACAGAGTAGGGGAGAACAGGAGCACATCAGAAATAAAACTTAAGGGTTTAGGTACTAGCCCCATCACTTACAAGATGTGTGACACTGGGCAAGATAACTTCCCTAAGATTAACTTTCACAGTAATAAAGCAAAGAGCAATACTTTCTACATAAAACAGATTGCAGGAAAAATGAAATGACTTATGTAATCAATCAGAATGACTGGCAAAAGCAGGCTTTCAAAAATATTAGTCCTCTTTCCTCACCTATTCTTTTATGTCTTAGTCAATGTGGCATACCTTCATCTGTCTAAGCTCAATCCCACTACCTGTGTTGAGAATTCTACCTTCCATCATTTTCACAGGGACTTAATTTCAATGGTAATTCTTCAGTGTATTCAAGCCCTAGATTGTAACTGTTCTCCCCACATCCCACCATTTCTAAATTGTTACTCTAGTCTGGGTTTTGATCCTACCATTTGACTAAACTTGCCCAAAATCACTAAATGCAAGGGCATTCAAAACTGTTTTCCTCCAGCTTCCCCTTCCATGGGGTTTTTCCTCCTTCTCCTTCCTCTTCTATGCATATTACATGTTATTGTTTCCCATTTCTACTTTTGGTTCTTTCTCTGCTTTACATACTTCATAGACTACACTTTCCATGGCTTCAAATACCGATTTACTGAAAACTCCCAAGTCTTTTTCTTGAATGCCAAGCTTTCAAAGCCAACAGCCTGCCTGATGTCTCATTTTGGTGTTGCCTAAGGCATAACAAATTCAAATCTCCAACAGTGAAACTTACCTTTCCTCTTTAAATCTATTCCTTCTCAAAATATTCAGTATTTTTGTTAGAATGGTACCATTTTCCCTGACCGTGAAGTTGCCCAGGTCAGTCATTCTATGCTCTATACTTTTCACCATTCTTACAACCAATTAGTTAACAAGCTTTGATAATTCTCTCTCTTAAACATCTCTCAAACCTTTTCCTGACTCAGTGGCTTAAATGGTCACTGGCAGTCGTACCTCTAATTCTCCAATCTCATTCTGCTTTTCAGCTATAATGAATTCCTATAGCACCTGGAAGTATGAAACTCCTACTCAATACATTTGCCCATACTTTTCCTGTATCTAAAGCCCCCGCCCCTTTTCACCTTGTGGATTAATTCCTACTTATTTCCACTAATCAGTATCAGTTTTCTTGGAAGCCTTTTCTGGAAACAAAAAATCAGATCCAAATTTTTAGCCATATTACTTCGCTGAGAAAGAAATTTGTGCATAGCTGTAAAATAGCAACACCCACAACATTGTACTATGTAAATCTAGGATTGCAGACAATCCCAGAATTCCCCAACAATACCGGGAATTCCTGAGGGCAAGAATTAAGTTTTTTCTCTGTATTTTCAGCACGTGTTAGTTCTCATGTGTGTTGAACAAATGAACTGGTGAAAATCACAGGTTCAGCATGCTCAAGGAGCCGGCGTGAGAGTGCAGAGAGATCCCAAAAAATAGTCCAGCCCTGACTGAAGGGGTCACAGAGCTGCCCCAAGCAGGAGTCAGACACAGACAGTAGACTCCTGGAAGGCTCAACCAACCAACCCAAGGTCATATAGGGTCAACAACTGACATCATCAGAGGCAGGCCCAGAAAGAAAAGCGAAGGGAAAAATAAACAAACAAACAAACAAACCCACCTACTACCATAGAAGTTTAATCCACAAAGTCAGGAAATCTAGACAGCCCAATTGAAGCAGAAGCAAAAATAAATAAGTAAGTAAGTAAGTAAATTACTTAACAGACTCTCACAAAAATGGGAAGAAAAAGAAGTTCCCCCCAAGTGAGTGGGAAAGGGGACTCCCCACAGAGAGAGCTAAATAGACGCAAGGGAACTATCAGATATTGAATTCAAAACAATGGTTCTAAGGAAGCTCAATGAGCTCAGCCAGCTCAAAGATTACTATGAGAAACTGCAGAGAAATTATCAGGATCTTACAACAAACTATATCAACCTGGAAAAGGACATAGAAACTATCAAGAAGACACAAGAGGATATGAAGAATACCATTTCTGAATTGAAGAACACAGTAGAAGGAATCCAAAGCAGGCTGGATGAAGCCGAGGATCGAATCAGTGAGATGGAGGATAAGGTAGAAAAAAGCTCTCAGAAAGAACAAGAAATGGAAAAAAGACTAAAAAAGAATGAAAAGGCATTTAGGGAAATGCAGGACAACCTGAAACGCAATACTATCCGTATAATAGGGATATCAGAAGGAGAAGAAGAGGAGCAAGGGATAGAGAACCTCCTCGAAAAAGTAATGATGGAAAATTTCCCTAATTTGAGGAGAGAAAGGCTCTCATGGATCCAGGAGGCACAGAGGACCCCACTCAAGAGGGACTCACAGAGGTCCACTCCAAGACACATCATCATTAAAATGGCAACTATCAAAGACAAAGAGAGAATCCTCAAGGCAGCAAGGGAGAAGGAGAAAGTAACATACAATGGGGCCCCCCGATACGCCTAGGAGCTGACTTCTCAACAGAAACACTACAAGCCAGAAGGGAATGGCAACAAATATTCCAAGCCATGAAACGCAAAGGCTTTGAAACGTACAGCCATGAAATGTACGGCCAAGGCTGCTCTACCCAGCAAGGCTCTCGATTAAAATAGAAGGGGAAATACGGAGTTTCCCAGACAAGAGAAGGCTAAAAGAATACATCTCTACCAAACCAGAACTCCAAGATATGCTAAGGGGACTGGTTTAAGAAGATGAAGGAAAAGAATGAGAGAGAGAGAAACACAGGTACAAAGAGAAAAGATGAGTAAGTTTCTATCAGTAATATCTCTCAATGTGAATGGACTAAATGCCCCAATCAAAACACACAGGGTAGCTGAATGGATAAGAACACATGACCCACACATATGCTGCCTACAAGAGACCCACCTCAGAGCTAGAGACCTACACAGATTGAAAGTAAAGGGATGGAAAAAAATATTCCAAGCAAATGGGCAAGAGAAAAAGGCCGGGGTTGCCATACTTGTATCACAGAGTAGATTTCAAAACAAAGGCCATAAAAAGAGACCCAGAGGGGCACTTTATAATACTTAAAGGAAGAATCTATCAAGAAGACATAAACATTGTAAACTTATATGCTCCCAATATAGGAGCCCCCAAGTTTACGAGGAAATTGTTGCATGACTTCAAAAAAGATATAGACAGCAGCACACTGACAGTAGGGGATTTCAACACCCCACTGTCAAAAATGGACAGATCTTCCAAACAAAACATTAATAAACATATTGTGGCACTGAATGACACACTGAATCAAAGAGACTTAACTGACATATATAGAACCTTACATCCCAAAGAAGAAAAATACACATTCTTTTCAAATGCTCATGGCAGTTTTTCAAAGATAGACCACATGATAGGACACAAAGCAAACCTCAGCAAATTCAGGAAAACTGAAATAATACCAAACTTTTTCTCGAACACAAGGGCTTGAAACTGGAAATCAACCTCAAAGAAAAACTTCAAGAACTTGAAACTCATGGAGACTGAACAGTAGACTATTAAACAATGAATGGGTCAATAATGAGATAAGAGAAGAAATCAAAATATTTCTGGAAACAAATGAAAATGAACAGACAACAGTCCAAAACCTATGGGACACAGCAAAGGCAGTCCTGAGAGGGAAGTTCATAGGAATACAGGCTTACCTAAAAAAGATAGAAACATTTCAAATAAAAGACCTAACACTACAACTTCAAGAACTGGAGAAACAACAAATAAATCCCAGAGCAAGCAGAAGGAAGGAAACAGTCAAGATTAGAGCAGAACTGAATGACACAGAGACGAAAAGAACAATTCAAAGGATCAACCAATCCAGAAGCTGGTTCTTTGAAAAGATAAATAAAATTGACAAGCCTTTAAGCAGATTCATCAAGAATAAAAGGGAGAGGACCCAAATTAATATCAGAAACGAAAGAGGAGAAGTAACAACTGATACCACAGAAATACAAAGGGTTGTCAGAAACTACTATGAACAATTATATGCCAAGAAATTTGAAAATCTTGATGAAATGGACAAATTTTTAGAACAGTATAATCTTCCAACACTGAAGGAGGAAGAAACAGAAAGCTTGAACAGACCGATAACAGCTGGGGAAATTGAAGCAGTCATCAAGAAACTCCCGGCACACAAAAGCCCAGGGCCGGATGGTTTCACAAGAGAATTTTACAAAACATTTAAGGAAGAGCTAACCCCTGCCCTTCTCAGACAATTCCAAAAAATCCAAGAGGAGGGAAGACTCCCAGACTCTTTCCATGAGGCCAGCATCACCCTGATCTCCAAACTAGATAAAGACCCTACAAAGAAAGAAAACTACAGGCCAATTTCACTGATGAACATAGATGCTAAAATCCTCAACAAAATATTGGCAAACCGCATCCAGCAATACATTAAAAAGATTATCCACCACGATCAAGTGGGATTCATCCCAGGCATGCAGGGATGGTTCAATATATGCAAATCAGTGATACATCACATAAATAAAAGACAAAACATCACATAAATACATCACATAAATAAAAGACAAAAACCACATGATAATCTCGATAGATGCAGAAAGAGCATTCGATAAGGCACAGCACCCATTTATGATCAAAACACTCAGCACAATGGGAATAAATGGGGCATTCCTCAACGTAATAAAGGCCATATATGAAAAACCTACAGCCAATATCATACTCAATGGGCAAAAACTGAAAGCTTTCCCACTAAGATTGGGAACATAACAAGTATGTCCGCTTTCACCACTTCTTTTCAACATTGTATTGGAAGTCCTAGCCACAGCGGTCAGACAAGAGAAAGGGATAAAAGGCATCTAAATAGGAAAGGAGGAAGTAAAGCTGTCATTGTTTGCAGATGACATGATAGTGTACATAGAGAACCCTGTAGACTCTACCAAAAAAACTCCTCAACCTAATAAGTGAATATGGCAAAACAGCAGGATACAAAGTCAATATTCATAAATCAAAGGCATTTTTGTATACCAGCAAGGCAATAGAAGAAGAAGAAATCAGGAAAAAAATACCATTCGATATAGGAAGAAGAAAAATAAAGTACCTAGAAATAAATTTAACCAAAGAGGTAAAAGACCTGTACACAGAAAACTATTCAACATTGAAGAAAGAAATTAAGGAAGACACAAATAAATGGAAGCATCTACCGTGCTCATGGATGGCAAGAATTAATATCATTAAAATGTCCATACTACCCAAAGCAACTTATAGATTCAACGCAATCCCTATTAAGATACCAATGACGTATTTCACAGAAATAGAACAGACATTTCAAATATTTATCACATAGATAAAAGACAAAAACCACATGATCATCTCGATAGATGATGCAGGCTAGGAACCATAAATGACCCCGAATAGCTGCAGCAATTTTGAGAAAGAAAAACAAAGCAGAGGAATCACAATACCGGACATCAAACTCTACTACAAAGCCACTATACTCAAAACAATCTGGTACTGGCACAAGAACAGACCCATAGACCAGTGGAACAGAATAGAAAGCCCAGAAATAAGCCCAGATCTATATGGGCAAGTAATATTTGACAAAGGGGGCAGAAGCATAAAATGGAGCAATAATAGCCTCTTCAACAAATGGTGTTGGGAGAGCTGGACGGCCACATGCAAAAAATTGAAATTAGATCATCAGCTGACACCATACACAAAAATAAACTCAAGATGGATAAAAGACTTAAAAATAAGTCGCAACACCATCAAAGTCCTAGAGGAGAACATCGGCAGGAAACTCTCAGATATCCCACGCAGCAATTTTTTCACTGATATGTCTCCTAAAGCAAGGGACATAAAGGAAAGAATAAACAAGTGGGACCTCATCAAAATAAGAAGCTTCTGCACGGCTAAAGAAAACATCAGCAAAATGAAAAGGGAGCCAAGCATATGGGAAAATATATTCGCTAATGATCCATCAGACAGAGGTTTGATCTCCAAGATATATAAAGAACTCACTGGACTCCACTCCAAGAAGAAAAACGATCCAATCCAAAAATGGGCAAAGGACCTGGGCAGACACTTTTCCAAGGAGATACAGAGGGCCCAGAGGCATTTGAAAGGATGCTCAGCATCACTAGCCATCAGAGAAATGCAGATCAAAACCACCATGAGGTACCACCTCACACCAGTCAGAATGGCCATCATAAACAGATCCACAAACAACAGGTGCTGGCGAGGCTGTGGAGAAAAGGGAACCATAGTCCACTGTTGGTGGGAATGCAGACTGGTGCAGCCACTGTGGAAAGCAGTGTGGAATTTCCTCAAAAAGCTGAAAATGGAACTGCCTTTTGATCCAGGGATTCCCCTGCTGGGACTATACCCTAAGAATCCCAAAACACCAATACAAAAGAACCTATGCACCCCAATGTTCATAGCAGCACAATTTACAATAGCCAAGTGTTGGAAGCAACCTAAATGCCCATCAGTAGATGATTGGATCAAAAAATTATGGTACATATACACAGTGGAATACTATGCAGCAGAAAGAAAAAAAGAACTACTAAACTTTGCGACAGCATGGATGGAACTGGAGAGCATTATGCTAAGCGAAATAAGCCAGGGGGTGAAAGACAAATACCATATGATCTCACCTATAAGTGGAACCTAACCAACAATACAAAGATGCAAGGAAAATAAGACCAGCAACACTGAAAGGAAAAGAAATCAACAGAGACAAGAAGGAAGGAGGGAGGGGGGCGGGGAAAAGGAAGAGAAGGGGAAAGTCAAGGAACATATAGCAAGGACTCATGGACAAAACCAAAGGGGAAGAGCTGAGTGAGGGAAAGAGGGAGGGGGCAAGGGAAAGTGGTGGGGGGTAGGCAGAGACAAATGTATTTGAAAAAATAAATTAAATAAATAAACAAACAAAACAAAATAAAAAGAAAACCACAGGTTCAACTAGGGGAAATTTCAGATTCTATGACTGCTACTTGTTGATGTTCTAGACCAAAGGTGTGTAAATTTTATATAATGGGTAAATAAGAAATACGTAAGGCTTTGGTGGCAATTTGGTTTCTGTTGTAACCACTCAACTCAGCTACTGAAGCATGAAAACAGTCATAGACAATAATAAATGAATGGGTGTCTGTGTTTCAATAAAACTTTATTTACAAAAACACAGCAGGCTAGGTTTAGCCCACCACCAGTAGCTTGTCAACCTTCTTCCAGACTAACCAGATTTAAACCCAATGGCATTTTCCAGTGTAAAAAGTTTTCAAGAATTGCTGGCATACTCCTCCAAATATAATCATCCATTGGCCTTATGTTAGTCAACATCCTAATTTGAAACCATATACATCTTTTACCTAACTCAGTAATAATGTGGAAGGTATATAATCTTCTAAATAGATCAAGTATCCCAGTCTAGTGCGAGGTACTTAAGACACTTGCTACTACACTAGTAATTTGAGTAATTTCTCCATTATTAAAGTGATCTGCTTGATCTACTTCACAGAATAATTACTAGTTTCTAGAGATAGCTGTACCAATATACCATGAGGTCTGTCCGGAAAAAGTCCAACCATTGTTAATATAATGAGAGCAGTTTGCACTTCGATGTAACCTGGCAGCCATGGAGAGTGGGCTGGAATGCACATGCATGAACAATGACAACTTCACGGTACTAGTCAGTGGGGGTGGTAGACACCATTGAGTGAGCATGTGTACTGTGTGGCCATTGCATTCAAAATGACCCAGGAGGCAGAGCAACGAGTTTGCATCAAATTTTGCATTAAGCTTGAACATTCCTCCTCCGCGGAAACTATTTGGATGATTCAGAAGGTCGCAGATATGGGCAACTGGTGATTGGCAGCTTCGTCACAACAACGCCCAGACTCTTTTGGTGAAACATCAAATCGCTCAGGTGACTCAGCCCCCCTACAGCCCAGATTTGGCACCCTGTGACTTCTGGCTTTTCCCAAAGCTAAAATCACCTTTGAAAGGGAGATTTCAGAACCTCAGTGAGATTCAGGAAAATACAGTGAGCAGCTGATGGCCATGGGGATAACTGTGTGAGGCCCCCAGGTGCCTACTTTGAAGGGGACTGAGGCGTCATTGTCATATGTACAATGTTTCTTGTATCTTCTTCAATAAATACCTTCTGGACAGACCTATACACATCATCCTATATGTTATTCTTACAATGGGACTGGCAGTCCTCCACTGAGAAGTGGGTATGTTCCCTCTCCTTAAATCTGGGCAGGGGCTTGTGACTGTTCTGACCAACAGAGTGTAAAGGAAGGAATACTATGTGATTTTTGAGGGTATGTCATAAAAAAGGAGCCTCTGTTAGGCTAGTGCTTGCATGTGCTGTGTCTCTGCCTGTCTCAGGACCCTCAACTTTAGAAATTAGCCACATTATAAGGAAGCCTAAACCAGAGAGCCAACGCAAAGACGCCCACGTAGAAAGCTTACGAGGCCCCCAGCTGACAACCAGCAAACATCATTGACTATCACACATGTGAATTAAGAGCCTTCACATTTCAGGCCCCAGTATTTCAGCTGAGGTTGGAGACACCATGACCACGTAAGCCATCCTGCTGTGCTCTGTATGAATTGCTGACCCAGAATCTGAAAGCAAAATAAACAACTGTTTTATACCACTAAATTTTTGCGTGATTTATCTTGCAGCCTTGATAACTAAAACAGGTAATAAAAGTGAAATCACTTTGAAACTATGAACTGTTTAACAAATGTAAGAAATTGATGCCAAAGTGTGTTTTAAAAACAAGAACCTCACGAAAAATCATGTGATCGCAATACTTGATTTTATTATGGCATATTGAGCACCTACTGACAGGCGGTATGAATATGCAAAACATGTATTGAAGTCTGATGACATCTTGCTTTAAATGGCAACACAAAGCAATAATTACTACTTATCTCATAGAGTTTTGAAGACTAAAGGAGAGAAAGTGCAGAAAGCATCTACTATCCTACTCAGTACAAAGTGGCTACTTAATAAATGTTGGCATTATTCCCACCTTCTGGTGTGGAAGTACACTTAAAAACTACAAAACACTACTTATGTTTTAATCATTGTTTAGACATGGCATAGAGAATAAGCATATGGGAGACACAAGGTTTCTTGAGTTTCATGCACGAAGTATTTTTTTTCTAGTTCTGTCATTGGTTTGGCAGGCTCAAGCTTTGAATCTAGGAACATGAGAACATATTTTTAAGTACTTCACAGATAAACATTAAATGCTAAATAATACAGGAGTTCAAAATTATAAATTATGCCTGCCCATCTTTTTATTACCATAAAATACCTGAACAGCATCTAAATGTGCACAGTAAGGTCAAATACTAAGTTTTAAAATAAGTAGCTACACTTGTAAAAAAGACATAGATTCTAAGGACAGGGTTGGATAACCCTGACTGGGATAACCATTTAACAGTTTATTTCCCCCAATTCAAAGCAGGACTGACAAGCTGGAAGACTACATTCTCTCCTCTATGCACTGTTTATTGATTTTTTTTCCCCTAGCATTTTTGAGTTTCTTGTTGATGAGGGTTTTTTAGCAGGGAAACTGGATTAACTATAAGGTAGTATTACATTTTCAGGCAAAATTCTGGTGTGGTTATAAATTTTATTATACATATATATGGTTAGTTCTCTCTTAGTTGGTCTTGCAGAAAACTGATAGGTTTCTCACAAGATTTTGAAATGATTTCAAATTTGAGACAAAAGAAAGTACAAGGGGGGAACCCCCCCAAACTGGAATTATCTTCTGGAGGGCAGGCCCCTTGAAGTACAGGTTTCCCCTGCTAGATGAATGTTCTAGGAACACATCTGTATCAGTGTACACAGTGGTGGTGTTGTGAGAGGCTGCGTTTGACTTTATAATGGGGATATATGAGCACACCAGCCCTCACCTAGCTGTGGTCAGCAGTTTTTGATCTAAAAGGGTATTACCCCCGTGCCCCACCCTCCCTATTTACCCAATCATACCCTAGAAACCTTTTTTTGTTTCCTGGGATGAAAAAGTCCTTAAAGGGAGACGTTTGGCAATGTGGAAGCGGTGAAACAAAAACGGCAGAACCACTCAGAGGAATCGAAATGGACGAGTTCAAGAACTGTTTTGAGCAGTAGAAAAAAACATCTCGATAGGTATATTGCATCATATGGAGAGTACTTTGAAGGTGACTTAAGTTTAAACATGTAAGATTAAATATACACTTTTTTATAAATAAATTGTTTTTTTGGGTACCCCCCTCCTAGATGAATTTAGAGATGAACCCCATAAAATGAATAAAAGAAACATGGCCATTACATCAAGCTCTTATATCATATGTCTTGCTAAGCACTTTACATCATTATATTATTTAATCTTAACTACCCTATGAAGAAGGTATTATTATCCCCGTTTTACAGAGAAGTAAACAGTGGCTTAGGACAGTTAAAGTAATTTGTCTAAGACAACACAGCAAACAATAGGTGGCAGCATCAAGATTCTAATCCTGGCCTGCCTGCAAAAACGCTTAACCCCTGTTATTAACTGCCATATTTCACAGATTCCATGATGCATTTTAACTGCATGTACCACTAAGAATAACAACACAAACACTGACGATTATAATTGTGCCATCTGAAATAAGACTGATCCAGATGTTAACTTGTGAAGAAAAGATGGTCGGAGGTGGTTACTGTGCCAGAATCAATGACACACAATATCATCTATACTGCTACAGGTACAGTACCTTTCTGAATGAAGAAAATTATGTACGCGCTGAATGAGGAATGGGATACCACTTAATTCTAGGACACTGTAGGAAACAGCTCCCTTAGGCCATGCTAAAATATTACTTTTCTAATGCTTAATCATATTCAGAATGTGTTTTCAGATTAAATCACTTTATATCTTCCCAGTTGTCACCTCACTGGATGCTGGTAACTACGCATTGCTATTAACTTTAAATTAGAGCTATTCAGAGGCACGAAGATAAAGACTCAGCTTGTCTAGTCTAAGGACTCAAAGGTATGAATTAAAGTAGGAGCTGAATTCTCTATTCATACCAGTAGCTCGACCTCAAGGAGCTGTGAAATTCTTCTCTTACTCTCTTTTTATTCAATGTCAGGTTCCAGAGATTTGGTTTATTTTTATTACTGCCAACTACTTATTATAATTGGTCTTTTTCACTCCCTCAGGCTAACTGTGAAATGAAGTTTTCTAAGTTTCTAAGTGTTTTTCCAACAATCTCCATGCACACCTCCCTTTTCAAGTATTTTATTGTCTTCTTTTCTTAAAGATACTAACATTACAGAAGAGACAGGAAATAAACCTTAGGAAAGTCAAAACAGTTCATCAAAGGTGAATTGCTCAGGAATCCCTTTTTATTTCTAGAGTCACTTTGTATTTGTAGGTAGCAGTTGGGTTCATTACCACTGTACACTCAATGCTCTATGCCAACTACAGACATCCTGATGACTTTAATAGCAAGGAACAAACACAAATGAACTATCTAAACTATCTAACTAAAGGCTAGTCACACTTCTGAGGGATTTAAATGAACAAATACATGTAAGGCACAATATGAAATATATAAAAGAAAAATGGTCCCTGTGTTCCCTTTGGCTATGTTCTAGTTAGCATGGGAGCAGAGAGAGTGGAGGGATACAGACACATACACAGAGCCATATGGTGCAGTTAAGATTGGGGATCTGTGTAATACAGCATATAGTGTGATGATAGGATACAGCATAAAGTATGATGACAGAGGAGAGAGTACTATATATCTACTTTTGAAAATCTGGAAATGAAATATAAGTTAAGTCTTGTATTTTATTCAAACACCTTATTTTAGATCTGGTCAGGGAGAACCCGGTATGTGAGATACACTAAACAAAGGACCCCAATTCTCCACCTCTAGATTTTTACTATTCCAGTAGAGGTAAACACTGGGAATGAAGCCTAGATAGAAAGACAAGTATCAGGTCAAGAGGCCTTGTTAAGAAACGTGAAGAAGAACACATTTCACCTTAAAAGCAACAGAGAGCCACTGAAGAGTTTTAATAATAGATTAAAGTTTCAGAAAGATGACTTTGGATGCATTGTAGAGACTGGATTGGAAAGGTAGAAAAAGAGATGGGGAGATGAGTTAAGAAAGCTGGTGTGGTAATTCCAGGCAAACAATGATGGTGGCTTGAATTTAGGTACTACCTAAGTGGAGAAAGAGTTAAGTGGATTCACTTGGAGATTTTTTAAGGGTTTGATGAACAACTGGATTCAGAGAGGGAGAGAAAAAATAATTTAAAATGAGAAATTTTGGCTTAGGCAATTGTGAAGTTGGCAATGTCGACCATTTAGATTCTGATAATTCATAGGGTAAACCAAGAAGCTATTTCTAAGAAGAGAGATGTTGGCTTGAATAAGTAGATGGACTTGAGAGACATTTAGTAAGTAAAACCAAGTAAGACTTGGTAATTGCCTGGATGTGAGGTATATATGGAAATGAAGGAGTCAAAGGTTTCTGGCTTAAATTGGTGGATAGTCACCGTGGTAGACTGCATAATGAACAAAAGTTCCTTTTATCCTGTTGTGTACATTTCTTTGCAATGTGACTGTGTCGCTCCTCCCATGCAGGGATGGAGTCTATTTGCCCAGCCTTGAAATCTAGACTACTCTTGGGATTTGCTTTGACAAATATTGTGAGGTGGAAGTGACCTATGTGATTTCTAAGGCTGGGCTGTAGGAGGCATTACAGCTTTTGCTCTTTATCAGTGCTGCCCTGAGACTGCCACGGAAAGAAGTTGGTCTGGGCTATTGGAGGATGAGAGGGCACATGGAAGTGAACCAAGCACGCTACCTTAGCTGACAGTAAGGACCAACTAAAAATGATGCCATTTTGGACCTTTCCATCCAGCTAACCTACTAGCAACAACACAGCTGCATAAATGAGACTAGAAGAAATCAACAAAGAAACTGCTCAGCAGAACCACAGAATCATGAGAAGTCATTACTTTAAGCCATTAAGTTTTGGGGTGGTTATAAAGCCATTGATAATGAAACACAGAGACAGTGAAATCAGGAGGTAACTTGAAATGTTATTCCTTTTTATCTTCACATGCTGGTGAACTCAAATCACCTAACATTTGCGAAAAAATAAAAGTAAAAAAATAAAAAATAAAAAGAGAGGAAACATCCTGAAAAGAAAGTTTCTAAGGCACCAAATACCCGAATAATGAAGTACTGTGACACTAACTAGAGAAGTAAAGAATCCCCCTCTATGTATGGCTGCAAAAGCAGCCAGGCAGGATCTTCAAACTCCTTGATAAAAGAAGAGCAGAGGTATTTATAGGGGCCTTCAGGTATAGGCCCTAACTCCATCAAACCTTGGATAAATCAATTATACCCCAGATCTCCTAGGAGATAACTTTCCAGCAGGCTCCGTGAGAAGATTATCTGAAGAATCAAGCTGATAAAAGTGTGATCGCAGCAGAGTGCCTATTTAAAGTTTTATTCACATAGCAAAAGATAGATTGCAAGTTTTTTAGAAAGAATTAACCAATATTAATTTGTTTATGGGTGAATAAGAAAATAAGTCAAAATTAGCCGTTCCCCATTCAAAGATTAAGAAAGCATCTGCTCTGTTATTGGAAAAAAACGAAATACTCTAAAAAAAAAAAACAACCAAACTTGGTCAACACTGCCTAATTTTAAACGAGATGAAGACTATCATTTTAGAAAATCAATTTCAAAAATAAGATATGCGTTAGTATAGAGTAGCTACTTTTATTGCAACAACGCTGTTTAACAAAACAAATAACACTGAAGTATACCCAGGTATGTGAATGCTGGAGAACGGTAGTAAAGGACTAATAGCGAATTAAGGGAACACTAATAATTGAGAGAAAAGAGTAACTATGAAGTGTAGCCTGCACCAAAGACTTGAGGGCTTTTCTAAGATTTGGGAACCTGACACACAACGGTTTTATTTCAGCCCATTAAAAAGCAACTTTCACTCCTTTCCAAGATTTAATGCCTTCCTTCCAGTCCTCCCCGTGCACCCTGTGATTGACAGATTGCTTTCAGCTAGAGAGCTGCAAGAGCAGATAAGTACTTAAGATCTCTGAAGTCAAGAGAAAGAACCGTTAGAAATCCCGAGCGGGGAAGGATAAGCATCAAACGCGGAAGTAAGCCACGTCGCATTCCGGCCGCAGCAGTGGCTAAGGAAACCCAGTCCTTCTACCCTTTTAAGTGTGGCTCCCAAATGGGTCCGAATGACCCGTTTTCCTCAGCGCATTCCCTCCCACTAGCTCTGGGGCTACTGCGGAGGTGACCTCCACTCACCGCTTGAAGAACAGTTGCCAACAGCAACCGTAGCCCAAACGTCGGCCCAAGCCGTCCACCCGGCCCAGCTGCCATCGCTATCACTTTCCGCAGGTCTCTGAGTGCTCAAAGGACCCCTCAGGGAGGGGAGTCCACTGCAAAGCCTGATCTAAAACAGGCTGCTAAAGAGCGGTTACCATCAAATCTGTTAGTATGCAGAGACGAATTACCCAAGTGCATAGGAAAGCTTAAAGATGATCAAATATCTTTACATTTGATATAAATATAAATATAAAGCCCTGGGTCCTTTTGATAACCCACGTCAGGCACTTTCTTAAGCTCCCCAAGTGTTTTTCTGGGCTCATTCCTTTCATTCACGACATCTCTTTAAGCAGCCGAAAAGCCCCGCCTTCGTCAGTTTCGGCCAGCCTCTTTCTCCAAATTTACCCAATCGAATGCCGCATTCGGTTGGGTAAATTTGGAGAAAGAGGCTGGCCGAAACTGACGAAGGCGGGGCTTTTCGGCTGCTTAAAGAGATGTCGTGAATGAAAGGAATGAGCCCAGAAAAACACTTGGGGAGCTTAAGAAAGTGCCTGACGTGGGTTATCAAAAGGACCCAGGGCTTTATATTTATATTTATATCAAATGTAAAGATATTTGATCATCTTTAAGCTTTCCTATGCACTTGGGTAATTCGTCTCTGCATACTAACAGATTTGATGGTAACCGCTCTTTAGCAGCCTGTTTTAGATCAGGCTTTGCAGTGGACTCCCCTCCCTGAGGGGTCCTTTGAGCACTCAGAGACCTGCGGAAAGTGATAGCGATGGCAGCTGGGCCGGGTGGACGGCTTGGGCCGACGTTTGGGCTACGGTTGCTGTTGGCAACTGTTCTTCAAGCGGTGAGTGGAGGTCACCTCCGCAGTAGCCCCAGAGCTAGTGGGAGGGAATGCGCTGAGGAAAACGGGTCATTCGGACCCATTTGGGAGCCACACTTAAAAGGGTAGAAGGACTGGGTTTCCTTAGCCACTGCTGCGGCCGGAATGCGACGTGGCTTACTTCCGCGTTTGATGCTTATCCTTCCCCGCTCGGGATTTCTAACGGTTCTCTTGACTTCAGAGATCTTAAGTACTTATCTGCTCTTGCAGCTCTCTAGCTGAAAGCAATCTGTCAATCACAGGGTGCACGGGGAGGACTGGAAGGAAGGCATTAAATCTTGGAAAGGAGTGAAAGTTGCTTTTTAATGGGCTGAAATAAAACCGTTGTGTGTCAGGTTCCCAAATCTTAGAAAAGCCCTCAAGTCTTTGGTGCAGGCTACACTTCATAGTTACTCTTTTCTCTCAATTATTAGTGTTCCCTTAATTCGCTATTAGTCCTTTACTACCGTTCTCCAGCATTCACATACCTGGGTATACTTCAGTGTTATTTGTTTTGTTAAACAGCGTTGTTGCAATAAAAGTAGCTGCTCTATACTAACGCATATCTTATTTTTGAAATTGATTTTCTAAAATGATAGTCTTCATCTCGTTTAAAATTAGGCAGTGTTGACCAAGTTTGGTTGTTTTTTTTTTTTAGAGTATTTCGTTTTTTTTCCAATAACAGAGCAGATGCTTTCTTAATCTTTGAATGGGGAACGGCTAATTTTGACTTATTTTCTTATTCACCCATAAACAAATTAATATTGGTTAATTCTTTCTAAAAAACTTGCAATCTATCTTTTGCTATGTGAATAAAACTTTAAATAGGCACTCTGCTGCGATCACACTTTTATCAGCTTGATTCTTCAGATAATCTTCTCACGGAGCCTGCTGGAAAGTTATCTCCTAGGAGATCTGGGGTATAATTGATTTATCCAAGGTTTGATGGAGTTAGGGCCTATACCTGAAGGCCCCTATAAATACCTCTGCTCTTCTTTTATCAAGGAGTTTGAAGATCCTGCCTGGCTGCTTTTGCAGCCATACATAGAGGGGGATTCTTTACTTCTCTAGTTAGTGTCACAGTACTTCATTATTCGGGTATTTGGTGCCTTAGAAACTTTCTTTTCAAGATGTTTCCTCTCTTTTTATTTTTTATTTTTTTACTTTTATTTTTTCGCAAATGTTAGGTGATTTGAGTTCACCACCATGTGAAGATAAAAAGGAATAACATTTCAAGTTACCTCCTGATTTCACTGTCTCTGTGTTTCATTATCAATGGCTTTATAACCACCCCAAAACTTAATGGCTTAAAGTAATGACTTCTCATGATTCTGTGGTTCTGCTGAGCAGTTTCTTTGTTGATTTCTTCTAGTCTCATTTATGCAGCTGTGTTGTTGCTAGTAGGTTAGCTGGATGGAAAGGTCCAAAATGGCATCATTTTTAGTTGGTCCTACTGACAGCTAAGGTAGCGTGCTTGGTTCACTTCCATGTGCCCTCTCATCCTCCAATAGCCCAGACCAACTTCTTTCCGTGGCAGTCTCAGGGCAGCACTGATAAAGAGCAAAAGCTGTAATGCCTCCTACAGCCCAGCCTTAGAAATCACATAGGTCACTTCCACCTCACAATATTTGTCAAAGCAAATCCCAAGAGTAGTCTAGATTTCAAGGCTGGGCAAATAGACTCCATCCCTGCATGGGAGGAGCGACACAGTCACATTGCAAAGAAATGTACACAACAGGATAAAAGGAACTTTTGTTCATTATGCAGTCTACCACGGTGACTATCCACCAATTTAAGCCAGAAACCTTTGACTCCTTCATTTCCATATATACCTCACATCCAGGCAATTACCAAGTCTTACTTGGTTTTACTTACTAAATGTCTCTCAAGTCCATCTACTTATTCAAGCCAACATCTCTCTTCTTAGAAATAGCTTCTTGGTTTACCCTATGAATTATCAGAATCTAAATGGTCGACATTGCCAACTTCACAATTGCCTAAGCCAAAATTTCTCATTTTAAATTATTTTTTCTCTCCCTCTCTGAATCCAGTTGTTCATCAAACCCTTAAAAAATCTCCAAGTCAATCCACTTAACTCTTTCTCCACTTAGGTAGTACGTAAATTCAAGCCACCATCATTGTTTGCCTGGAATTACCACACCAGCTTTCTTAACTCATCTCCCCATCTCTTTTTCTACCTTTCCAATCCAGTCTCTACAATGCATCCAAAGTCATCTTTCTGAAACTTTAATCTATTATTAAAACTCTTCAGTGGCTCTCTGTTGCTTTTAAGGTGAAATGTGTTCTTCTTCACGTTTCTTAACAAGGCCTCTTGACCTGATACTTGTCTTTCTATCTAGGCTTCATTCCCAGTGTTTACCTCTACTGGAATAGTAAAAATCTAGAGGTGGAGAATTGGGGTCCTTTGTTTAGTGTATCTCACATACCGTGTTCTCCCTGACCAGATCTAAAATAAGGTGTTTGAATAAAATACAAGACTTAACTTATATTTCATTTCCAGATTTTCAAAAGTAGATATATAGTACTCTCTCCTCTGTCATCATACTTTATGCTGTATCCTATCATCACACTATATGCTGTATTACACAGATCCCCAATCTTAACTGCACCATATGGCTCTGTGTATGTGTCTGTATCCCTCCACTCTCTCTGCTCCCATGCTAACTAGAAATAGCCAAAGGGAACACAGGGACCATTTTTCTTTTATATATTTCATATTGTGCCTTACATGTATTTGTTCATTTAAATCCCTCAGAAGTGTGACTAGCCTTTAGTTAGATAGTTTAGATAGTTCATTTGTGTTTGTTCCTTGCTATTAAAGTCATCAGGATGTCTGTAGTTGGCATAGAGCATTGAGTGTACAGTGGTAATGAACCCAACTGCTACCTACAAATACAAAGTGACTCTAGAAATAAAAAGGGATTCCTGAGCAATTCACCTTTGATGGACTGTTTTGACTTTCCTAAGGTTTATTTCCTGTCTCTTCTGTAATGTTAGTATCTTTAAGAAAAGAAGACAATAAAATACTTGAAAAGGGAGGTGTGCATGGAGATTGTTGGAAAAACACTTAGAAACTTAGAAAACTTCATTTCACAGTTAGCCTGAGGGAGTGAAAAAGACCAATTATAATAAGTAGTTGGCAGTAATAAAAATAAACCAAATCTCTGGAACCTGACATTGAATAAAAAGAGAGTAAGAGAAGAATTTCACAGCTCCTTGAGGTCGAGCTACTGGTATGAATAGAGAATTCAGCTCCTACTTTAATTCATACCTTTGAGTCCTTAGACTAGACAAGCTGAGTCTTTATCTTCGTGCCTCTGAATAGCTCTAATTTAAAGTTAATAGCAATGCGTAGTTATCAGCATCCAGTGAGGTGACAACTGGGAAGATATAAAGTGATTTAATCTGAAAATACATTCTGAATATGATTAAGCATTAGAAAAGTAATATTTTAGCATGGCCTAAGGGAGCTGTTTCCTACAGTGTCCTAGAATTAAGTGGTATCCCATTCCTCATTCAGCGCGTACATAATTTTCTTCATTCAGAAAGGTACTGTACCTGTAGCAGTATAGATGATATTGTGTGTCATTGATTCTGGCACAGTAACCACCTCCGACCATCTTTTCTTCACAAGTTAACATCTGGATCAGTCTTATTTCAGATGGCACAATTATAATCGTCAGTGTTTGTGTTGTTATTCTTAGTGGTACATGCAGTTAAAATGCATCATGGAATCTGTGAAATATGGCAGTTAATAACAGGGGTTAAGCGTTTTGCAGGCAGGCCAGGATTAGAATCTTGATGCTGCCACCTATTGTTTGCTGTGTTGTCTTAGACAAATTACTTTAACTGTCCTAAGCCACTGTTTACTTCTCTGTAAAACGGGGATAATAATACCTTCTTCATAGGGTAGTTAAGATTAAATAATATAATGATGTAAAGTGCTTAGCAAGACATATGATATAAGAGCTTGATGTAATGGCCATGTTTCTTTTATTCATTTTATGGGGTTCATCTCTAAATTCATCTAGGAAGGGGGGTACCCAAAAAAACAATTTATTTATAAAAAAGTGTATATTTAATCTTACATGTTTAAACTTAAGTCACCTTCAAAGTACTCTCCATATGATGCAATATACCTATCGAGATGTTTTTTTCTACTGCTCAAAACAGTTCTTGAACTCGTCCATTTCGATTCCTCTGAGTGGTTCTGCCGTTTTTGTTTCACCGCTTCCACATTGCCAAAACATCTCCCTTTAAGGACTTTTTCATCCCAGGAAACAAAAAAAGGTTTCTAGGGTATGATTGGGTAAATAGGGAGGGTGGGGCACGGGGGTAATACCCTTTTAGATCAAAAACTGCTGACCACAGCTAGGTGAGGGCTGGTGTGCTCATATATCCCCATTATAAAGTCAAACGCAGCCTCTCACAACACCACCACTGTGTACACTGATACAGATGTGTTCCTAGAACATTCATCTAGCAGGGGAAACCTGTACTTCAAGGGGCCTGCCCTCCAGAAGATAATTCCAGTTTGGGGGGGTTCCCCCCTTGTACTTTCTTTTGTCTCAAATTTGAAATCATTTCAAAATCTTGTGAGAAACCTATCAGTTTTCTGCAAGACCAACTAAGAGAGAACTAACCATATATATATATAATAAAATTTATAACCATACCAGAATTTTGCCTGAAAATGTAATACTACCTTATAGTTAATCCAGTTTCCCTGCTAAAAAACCCTCATCAACAAGAAACTCAAAAATGCTAGGGAAAAAAAAATCAATAAACAGTGCATAGAGGAGAGAATGTAGTCTTCCAGCTTGTCAGTCCTGCTTTGAATTGGGGGAAATAAACTGTTAAATGGTTATCCCAGTCAGGGTTATCCAACCCTGTCCTTAGAATCTATGTCTTTTTTACAAGTGTAGCTACTTATTTTAAAACTTAGTATTTGACCTTACTGTGCACATTTAGATGCTGTTCAGGTATTTTATGGTAATAAAAAGATGGGCAGGCATAATTTATAATTTTGAACTCCTGTATTATTTAGCATTTAATGTTTATCTGTGAAGTACTTAAAAATATGTTCTCATGTTCCTAGATTCAAAGCTTGAGACTGCCAAACCAATGACAGAACTAGAAAAAAAATACTTCGTGCATGAAACTCAAGAAACCTTGTGTCTCCCATATGCTTATTCTCTATGCCATGTCTAAACAATGATTAAAACATAAGTAGTGTTTTGTAGTTTTTAAGTGTACTTCCACACCAGAAGGTGGGAATAATGCCAACATTTATTAAGTAGCCACTTTGTACTGAGTAGGATAGTAGATGCTTTCTGCACTTTCTCTCCTTTAGTCTTCAAAACTCTATGAGATAAGTAGTAATTATTGCTTTGTGTTGCCATTTAAAGCAAGATGTCATCAGATTTCAATACATGTTTTACATATTCATACCGCCTGTCAGTAGGTGCTCAATATGCCATAATAAAATCAAGTATTGCAATCACATGATTTTTCGTGAGGTTCTTGTTTTTAAAACACGCTTTGGCATCAATTTCTTACATTTGTTAAACAGTTCATAGTTTCAAAGTGATTTCACTTTTATTACCTGTTTTAGTTATCAAGGCTGCAAGATAAATCACGCAAAAATTTAGTGGTATAAAACAGTTGTTTATTTTGCTTTCAGATTCTGGGTCAGCAATTCATACAGAGCACAGCAGGATGGCTTACGTGGTCATGGTGTCTCCAACCTCAGCTGAAATACTGGGGCCTGAAATGTGAAGGCTCTTAATTCACATGTGTGATAGTCAGCGATGTTTGCTGGTTGTCAGCTGGGGGCCTCGTAAGCTTTCTACGTGGGCGTCTTTGCGTTGGCTCTCTGGTTTAGGCTTCCTTATAATGTGGCTAATTTCTAAAGTTGAGGGTCCTGAGACAGGCAGAGACACAGCACATGCAAGCACTAGCCTAACAGAGGCTCCTTTTTTATGACATACCCTCAAAAATCACATAGTATTCCTTCCTTTACACTCTGTTGGTCAGAACAGTCACAAGCCCCTGCCCAGATTTAAGGAGAGGGAACATACCCACTTCTCAGTGGAGGACTGCCAGTCCCATTGTAAGAATAACATATAGGATGATGTGTATAGGTCTGTCCAGAAGGTATTTATTGAAGAAGATACAAGAAACATTGTACATATGACAATGACGCCTCAGTCCCCTTCAAAGTAGGCACCTGGGGGCCTCACACAGTTATCCCCATGGCCATCAGCTGCTCACTGTATTTTCCTGAATCTCACTAAGGTTCTGAAATCTCCCTTTCAAAGGTGATTTTAGCTTTGGGAAAAGCCAGAAGTCACAGGGTGCCAAATCTGGGCTGTAGGGGGGCTGAGTCACCTTAGCGATTTGATGTTTCACCAAAAGAGTCTGGGCGTTGTTGTGACGAAGCTGCCAATCACCAGTTGCCCATATCTGCGACCTTCTGAATCATCCAAATAGTTTCCGTGGAGGAGGAATGTTCAAGCTTAATGCAAAATTTGATGCAAACTCGTTGCTCTGCCTCCTGGGTCATTTTGAATGCAATGGCCACACAGTACACATGCTCACTCAATGGTGTCTACCACCCCCACTGACTAGTACCGTGAAGTTGTCATTGTTCATGCATGTGCATTCCAGCCCACTCTCCATGGCTGCCAGGTTACATCGAAGTGCAAACTGCTCTCATTATATTAACAATGGTTGGACTTTTTCCGGACAGACCTCATGGTATATTGGTACAGCTATCTCTAGAAACTAGTAATTATTCTGTGAAGTAGATCAAGCAGATCACTTTAATAATGGAGAAATTACTCAAATTACTAGTGTAGTAGCAAGTGTCTTAAGTACCTCGCACTAGACTGGGATACTTGATCTATTTAGAAGATTATATACCTTCCACATTATTACTGAGTTAGGTAAAAGATGTATATGGTTTCAAATTAGGATGTTGACTAACATAAGGCCAATGGATGATTATATTTGGAGGAGTATGCCAGCAATTCTTGAAAACTTTTTACACTGGAAAATGCCATTGGGTTTAAATCTGGTTAGTCTGGAAGAAGGTTGACAAGCTACCGGTGGTGGGCTAAACCTAGCCTGCTGTGTTTTTGTAAATAAAGTTTTATTGAAACACAGACACCCATTCATTTATTATTGTCTATGACTGTTTTCGTGCTTCAGTAGCTGAGTTGAGTGGTTACAACAGAAACCAAATTGCTACCAAAGCCTTACGTATTTCTTATTTACCCATTATATAAAATTTACACACCTTTGGTCTAGAACATCAACAAGTAGCAGTCATAGAATCTGAAATTTCCCCTAGTTGAACCTGTGGTTTTCTTTTTATTTTGTTTTGTTTGTTTATTTATTTAATTTATTTTTTCAAATACATTTGTCTCTGCCTACCCCCCACCACTTTCCCTTGCCCCCTTCCTCTTTCCCTCACTCAGCTCTTCCCCTTTGGTTTTGTCCATGAGTCCTTGCTATATGTTCCTTGACTTTCCCCTTCTCTTCCTTTTCCCCGCCCCCCCTCCCTCCTTCCTTCTTGTCTCTGTTGATTTCTTTTCCTTTCAGTGTTGCTGGTCTTATTTTCCTTGCATCTTTGTATTGTTGGTTAGGTTCCACTTATAGGTGAGATCATATGGTATTTGTCTTTCACCCCCTGGCTTATTTCGCTTAGCATAATGCTCTCCAGTTCCATCCATGCTGTCGCAAAGTTTAGTAGTTCTTTTTTTCTTTCTGCTGCATAGTATTCCACTGTGTATATGTACCATAATTTTTTGATCCAATCATCTACTGATGGGCATTTAGGTTGCTTCCAACACTTGGCTATTGTAAATTGTGCTGCTATGAACATTGGGGTGCATAGGTTCTTTTGTATTGGTGTTTTGGGATTCTTAGGGTATAGTCCCAGCAGGGGAATCACTGGATCAAAGGCAGTTCCATTTTCAGCTTTTTGAGGAAATTCCACACTGCTTTCCACAGTGGCTGCACCAGTCTGCATTCCCACCAACAGTGGACTATGGTTCCCTTTTCTCCACAGCCTCGCCAGCACCTGTTTTTTGTTGATCTGTTTATGATGGCCATTCTGACTGGTGTGAGGTGGTACCTCATGGTGGTTTTGATCTGCATTTCTCTGATGGCTAGTGATGCTGAGCATCCTTTCAAATGCCTCTGGGCCCTCTGTATCTCCTTGGAAAAGTGTCTGCCCAGGTCCTTTGCCCATTTTTGGATTGGATCGTTTTTCTTCTTGGAGTGGAGTCCAGTGAGTTCTTTATATATCTTGGAGATCAAACCTCTGCCTGATGGATCATTAGCGAATATATTTTCCCATATGCTTGGCTCCCTTTTCATTTTGCTGATGTTTTCTTTAGCCGTGCAGAAGCTTCTTATTTTGATGAGGTCCCACTTGTTTATTCTTTCCTTTATGTCCCTTGCTTTAGGAAACATATCAGTGAAAAAATTGCTGCGTGGGATATCTGAGAGTTTCCTGCCGATGTTCTCCTCTAGGACTTTGATGGTGTTGCGACTTATTTTTAAGTCTTTTATCCATCTTGAGTTTATTTTTGTGTATGCTGTCAGCTGATGATCCAATTTCAATTTTTTGCATGTGGCCGTCCAGCTCTCCCAACACCATTTGTTGAAGAGGCTATTATTGCTCCATTTTATGCTTCTGCCCCCTTTGTCAAATATTACTTGCCCATATAGATCTGGGCTTATTTCTGGGCTTTCTATTCTGTTCCACTGGTCTATGGGTCTGTTCTTGTGCCAGTACCAGATTGTTTTGAGTATAGTGGCTTTGTAGTAGAGTTTGATGTCCAGTATTGTGATTCCTCTGCTTTGTTTTTCTTTCTCAAAATTGCTGCAGCTATTCGGGGTCATTTATGGTTCCTAGCCTGCATCATCTATCGAGATGATCATGTGGTTTTTGTCTTTTATTTATGTGATAAATATTTGAAATGTCTGTTCTATTTCTGTGAAATACGTCATTGGTATCTTAATAGGGATTGCGTTGAATCTATAAGTTGCTTTGGGTAGTATGGACATTTTAATGATATTAATTCTTGCCATCCATGAGCACGGTAGATGCTTCCATTTATTTGTGTCTTCCTTAATTTCTTTCTTCAATGTTGAATAGTTTTCTGTGTACAGGTCTTTTACCTCTTTGGTTAAATTTATTCCTAGGTACTTTATTTTTCTTCTTCCTATATCGAATGGTATTTTTTTTCCTGATTTCTTCTTCTTCTATTGCCTTGCTGGTATACAAAAATGCCTTTGATTTATGAATATTGACTTTGTATCCTGCTGTTTTGCCATATTCACTTATTAGGTTGAGGAGTTTTTTTGGTAGAGTCTACAGGGTTCTCTATGTACACTATCATGTCATCTGCAAACAATGACAGCTTTACTTCCTCCTTTCCTATTTGGATGCCTTTTATCCCTTTCTCTTGTCTGACCGCTGTGGCTAGGACTTCCAATACAATGTTGAAAAGAAGTGGTGAAAGCGGACATACTTGTTACGTTCCCAATCTTAGTGGGAAAGCTTTCAGTTTTTGCCCATTGAGTATGATATTGGCTGTAGGTTTTTCATATATGGCCTTTATTACGTTGAGGAATGCCCCATTTATTCCCATTGTGCTGAGTGTTTTGATCATAAATGGGTGCTGTGCCTTATCGAATGCTCTTTCTGCATCTATCGAGATGATCATGTGGTTTTTGTCTTTTATTTATGTGATGTATTTATGTGATGTTTTGTCTTTTATTTATGTGATGTATCACTGATTTGCATATATTGAACCATCCCTGCATGCCTGGGATGAATCCCACTTGATCGTGGTGGATAATCTTTTTAATGTATTGCTGGATGCGGTTTGCCAATATTTTGTTGAGGATTTTAGCATCTATGTTCATCAGCGAAATTGGCCTGTAGTTTTCTTTCTTTGTAGGGTCTTTATCTAGTTTGGAGATCAGGGTGATGCTGGCCTCATGGAAAGAGTCTGGGAGTCTTCCCTCCTCTTGGATTTTTTGGAATTGTCTGAGAAGGGCAGGGGTTAGCTCTTCCTTAAATGTTTTGTAAAATTCTCTTGTGAAACCATCCGGCCCTGGGCTTTTGTGTGCTGGGAGTTTCTTGATGATGGCTTCCATTTCCCCAGCTGTTATCGGTCTGTTCAAGCTTTCTGTTTCTTCCTCCTTCAGTGTTGGAAGATTATACTGTTCTAAAAATTTGTCCATTTCATCAAGATTTTCAAATTTCTTGGCATATAATTGTTCATAGTAGTTTCTGACAACCCTTTGTATTTCTGTGGTATCAGTTGTTATTTCTCCTCTTTCGTTTCTGATATTAATTTGGGTCCTCTCCCTTTTATTCTTGATGAATCTGCTTAAAGGCTTGTCAATTTTATTTATCTTTTCAAAGAACCAGCTTCTGGATTGGTTGATCCTTTGAATTGTTCTTTCCGTCTCTGTGTCATTCAGTTCTGCTCTCATCTTGACTGTTTCCTTCCTTCTGCTTGCTCTGGGATTTATTTGTTGTTTCTCCAGTTCTTGAAGTTGTAGTGTTAAGTCTTTTATTTGAAATGTTTCTATCTTTTTTAGGTAAGCCTGTATTCCTATGAACTTCCCTCTCAGGACTGCCTTTGCTGTGTCCCATAGGTTTTGGACTGTTGTCTGTTCATTTTCATTTGTTTCCAGAAATATTTTGATTTCTTCTCTTATCTCATTATTGACCGATTCATTGTTTGATAGTCTACTGTTCAGTCTCCATGAGTTTCAAGTTTTTGAAGTTTCTCTTTGAGGTTGATTTCCAGTTTCAAGCCCTTGTGTCCGAGAAAAAGTTTGGTATTATTTCAGTGTTCCTGAATTTGCTGAGGTTTGCTTTGTGTCCTATCATGTGGTCTATCTTTGAAAAACTGCCATGAGCATTTGAAAAGAATGTGTATTTTTCTTCTTTGGGATGTAAGGTTCTATATATGTCAGTTAAGTCTCTTTGATTCAGTGTGTCATTCAGCGCCACAATATGTTTATTAATGTTTTGTTTGGAAGATCTGTCCATTTTTGACAGTGGGGTGTTGAAATCCCCTACTGTCAGTGTGCTGCTGTCTATATCTTTTTTGAAGTCATGCAACAATTTCCTCGTAAACTTAGGGGCTCCTATATTGGGAGCATATAAGTTTACAATGTTTATGTCTTCTTGATAGATTCTTCCTTTAAGTATTATAAAGTGCCCCTCTGGGTCTCTTTTTATGGCCTTTGTTTTGAAATCTACTCTGTGATACAAGTATGGCAACCCCGGCCTTTTTCTCTTGCCCATTTGCTTGGAATATTATTTTCCATCCCTTTACTTTCAATCTGTCTAGGTCTCTAGCTCTGAGGTGGGTCTCTTGTAGGCAGCATATGTGTGGGTCATGTGTTCTTATCCATTCAGCTACCCTGTGTGTTTTGATTGGGGCATTTAGTCCATTCACATTGAGAGATATTACTGATAGAAACTTACTCATCTTTTCTCTTTGTACCTGTGTTTCTCTCTCTCTCATTCTTTTCCTTCATCTTCTTAAACCAGTCCCCTTAGCATATCTTGGAGTTCTGGTTTGGTAGAGATGTATTCTTTTAGCCTTCTCTTGTCTGGGAAACTCCGTATTTCCCCTTCTATTTTAATCGAGAGCCTAGCTGGGTAGAGCAGCCTTGGCCGTACGTTTCATGGCTGTACGTTTCAAAGCCTTTGCGTTTCATGGCTTGGAATATTTGTTGCCATTCCCTTCTGGCTTGTAGTGTTTCTGTTGAGAAGTCAGCTCCTAGGCGTATCGGGGGGCCCCATTGTATGTTACTTTCTCCTTCTCCCTTGCTGCCTTGAGGATTCTCTCTTTGTCTTTGATAGTTGCCATTTTAATGATGATGTGTCTTGGAGTGGACCTCTGTGAGTCCCTCTTGAGTGGGGTCCTCTGTGCCTCCTGGATCCATGAGAGCCTTTCTCTCCTCAAATTAGGGAAATTTTCCATCATTACTTTTTCGAGGAGGTTCTGTATCCCTTGCTCCTCTTCTTCTCCTTCTGATATCCCTATTATACGGATATTATTGCGTTTCAGGTTGTCCTGCATTTCCCTAAATGCCTTTTCATTCTTTTTTAGTCTTTTTTCCATTTCTTGTTCTTTCTGAGAGCTTTTTTCTACCTTATCCTCCATCTCACTGATTCGATCCTCGGCTTCATCCAGCCTGCTGTGGATTCCTTCTACTGTGTTCTTCAATTCAGAAATGGTATTCTTCATATCCTCTTGTGTCTTCTTGATAGTTTCTATGTCCTTTTCCAGGTTGATATAGTTTGTTGTAAGATCCTGATAATTTCTCTGCAGTTTCTCATAGTAATCTTTGAGCTGGCTGAGCTCATTGAGCTTCCTTAGAACCATTGTTTTGAATTCAATATCTGATAGTTCCCTTGCGTCTATTTAGCTCTCTCTGTGGGGAGTCCCCTTTTCCACTCATTTGGGGGGAACTTCTTTTTCTTCCCATTTTTGTGAGAGTCTGTTAAGTAATTTACTTACTTACTTACTTATTTATTTGTTTTTGCTTCTGCTTCAATTGGGCTGTCTAGATTTCCTGACTTTGTGGATTAAACTTCTATGGTAGTAGGTGGGTTTGTTTGTTTGTTTGTTTATTTTTCCCTTCGCTTTTCTTTCTGGGCCTGCCTCTGATGATGTCGTTGTTGACCCTATATGACCTTGGGTTGGTTGGTTGAGCCTTCCAGGAGTCTACTGTCTGTGTCTGACTCCTGCTTGGGGCAGCTCTGTGACCCCTTCGGTCAGGGCTGGACTATTTTTTGGGATCTCTCTGCACTCTCACGCCGGCTCCTTGAGCATGCTGAACCTGTGATTTTCACCGGTTCATTTGTTCAACACACATGAGAACTAACACAGTGCTGAAAATACAGAGAAAAAACTTAATTCTTGCCCTCAGGAATTCCCGGTATTGTTGGGGAATTCTGGGATTGTCTGCAATCCTAGATTTACATAGTACAATGTTGTGGGTGTTGCTATTTTACAGCTATGCACAAATTTCTTTCTCAGCGAAGTAATATGGCTAAAAATTTGGATCTGATTTTTTGTTTCCAGAAAAGGCTTCCAAGAAAACTGATACTGATTAGTGGAAATAAGTAGGAATTAATCCACAAGGTGAAAAGGGGCGGGGGCTTTAGATACAGGAAAAGTATGGGCAAATGTATTGAGTAGGAGTTTCATACTTCCAGGTGCTATAGGAATTCATTATAGCTGAAAAGCAGAATGAGATTGGAGAATTAGAGGTACTACTGCCAGTGACCATTTAAGCCACTGAGTCAGGAAAAGGTTTGAGAGATGTTTAAGAGAGAGAATTATCAAAGCTTGTTAACTAATTGGTTGTAAGAATGGTGAAAAGTATAGAGCATAGAATGACTGACCTGGGCAACTTCACGGTCAGGGAAAATGGTACCATTCTAACAAAAATACTGAATATTTTGAGAAGGAATAGATTTAAAGAGGAAAGGTAAGTTTCACTGTTGGAGATTTGAATTTGTTATGCCTTAGGCAACACCAAAATGAGACATCAGGCAGGCTGTTGGCTTTGAAAGCTTGGCATTCAAGAAAAAGACTTGGGAGTTTTCAGTAAATCGGTATTTGAAGCCATGGAAAGTGTAGTCTATGAAGTATGTAAAGCAGAGAAAGAACCAAAAGTAGAAGTGGGAAACAATAACATGTAATATGCATAGAAGAGGAAGGAGAAGGAGGAAAAACCCCATGGAAGGGGAAGCTGGAGGAAAACAGTTTTGAATGCCCTTGCATTTAGTGGTTTTGGGCAAGTTTAGTCAAATGGTAGGATCAAAACCCAGACTAGAGTAACAATTTAGAAATGGTGGGATGTGGGGAGAACAGTTACAATCTAGGGCTTGAATACACTGAAGAATTACCATTGAAATTAAGTCCCTGTGAAAATGATGGAAGGTAGAATTCTCAACACAGGTAGTGGGATTGAGCTTAGACAGATGAAGGTATGCCACATTGACTAAGACATAAAAGAATAGGTGAGGAAAGAGGACTAATATTTTTGAAAGCCTGCTTTTGCCAGTCATTCTGATTGATTACATAAGTCATTTCATTTTTCCTGCAATCTGTTTTATGTAGAAAGTATTGCTCTTTGCTTTATTACGTGAAAGTTAATCTTAGGGAAGTTATCTTGCCCAGTGTCACACATCTTGTAAGTGATGGGGCTAGTACCTAAACCCTTAAGTTTTATTTCTGATGTGCTCCTGTTCTCCCCTACTCTGTCCCCTTCCACATCCATCCCCTGCTATCTGAGAATAAAGATAAGTCTGTAGGGTGTGGTAGAGACCTAGAAGTTAATGTTTTTTAAATATAATGGAAATTTGTTTTTCTCCTAAGTAAATTTCCTCTTTAAAAACTATTGACTGCTTAGTAAAAGATATTATGTGGCACATACATATCTAAAGAAATAATACATCTTTTTAATCCATATTTTAACTAAGCTGAAAGGTGACACATTATTAAGAAAAAAAAATTGGGGAGGGGGAGCCAAAGATTTGTATAAGGTTATAGAGTAACTTATCTCCAGTGTGTTAGATTTTGACACACTGGTTTCTCCCTTTTTGGAAGCTTTATAATATAAATATGGAATTAAGTTTTATTTCTTTTTTAATTCAGGTGTCTGCCTTCGGGGTGGAGTTTTCATCAGAGGCTTGCAGAGAGTTAGGCTTCTCCAGCAACTTGCTCTGCAGCTCCTGTGATCTTCTTGGACAGTTCAACCTGCTCCAGTTGGATCCCGACTGTAGAGGATGCTGTCAGGAAGAAGCACAATTTGAAACCAAAAAGGTGTTGTTTTCTAGTATCTCTCTTTCATTAGATGTTTTGGTTGAGATGAGGTGAAATACTAAATTGCTTAAACAGCTTAGATATAATGAAATCTTCAGCTTTTACATTATGTAGTTTTAGAAACTCAAAATGATTTCTTGCCTGATCCATTAGATCAAAGCAAATAGGGAGGAAAAGTCTGGTTGCATGCCAGGACCCCATGCCTGCCGTGTTTGTCCAGCAGAGAGGGAGCAGAATTACTACTAGCATGCTTGGAATAAAGCTCCCCAGTCTTTCTCAATTATAGCCACATGAAGTCAAAGAATAATTAGATGCTTTTATTCATTTGTAATAACCCAGTTTTATAATAAACTTTGGGATGAAAATAAAGCACCCATTACCTGGCACAAAATTGTAGACAATAAATTAGAACTTTTAATCTGGTTGACAAAGAATATGGTCTGTTAATTTATACACATTACTCATATTTCCAGGCACCTAACTGCACCTTTAACACATAAAGACAGCCAAAGGTAGTTCTAACTATTCAATAAAATCTGCTGTTTTGACCCACTGTTGAAGTTAATAGTAAACATTCTTAATTTTTTGCTGTTATTGGCCAATTTATTTAAAATATCCTAAATATGAAAATAAATCAAGTATTGTTTCTATTTTTCAAATGTCAAAGTCTTTGCTATAGAAAACAGAAGGAACCATTTATAAACTAAGCATTACAATTAAGCTACATCAAGTTTAATAACTGCATACCACTTTCTTTTGTGATTGTGCTTTAGTGCTTTACTAATTTCCAGACTACTTGGAAATGTACAGGTTCACTGTAAGAATGTATGCATACTGCCCTGGCTGGTGTGACTCGGTGGACTGAGTACCAGCCTGCGAACCAAAGGGTCACTGGTTTGAGTCCCAGTCAGGGAACATGCCTAGGTTGCAGGCCAGGTACCCAGTAAGGGACACCTCAAGGGACAACCTCACATTGATGGAGAGAAGGAGGAGGGGAAGGAGGGGAAGGGAGGGAGGATACAACCTATATATACATTTTACATAGAAATTCTTTTTAAATACTCATATAGAGAACCTAACGTGGTGGTATTGTGCCGTAAAAGCCATAGAGCCAGATGTGTCACTATGCAGAAACAGATGTAGGTATATAAGCATTATCCGGCACTCAAATTAGTACTCCATTTATCCAAGATGACATCTTCATAGGGGATGCCCAGTTTAATGTTTCTAGATAAGACATTAATTCTTAATCTATACTAAATCATTAGTTCAACAGCCTTATTCATTGAAAAAATATAGTGAACTTAAAATATTTCTCAATATATTAATAAACTTTCCTTAATTTTTAAATCTTTTTATTGACTCTCTTAGACTTCTTTAAATTGTAAAGTAGCCTGAAAAGATCATTATTATTCACATAAAACTGAATTAGTAAGATCTCTGTATTTTGGGGTGAGGAAAAAATGATAATATCTCTGTTACATTTCCTTTTAATATTCTTTCACTTGTACATACTGAGGTGTTAACATACATTTGAGGTGTTATGGTTTATAAGCTTTCAGACAATAATTATATCTTCTCATTATTAGATAATAAAAGTTTATTTCTAACACTGAGTACAGCTTTATAATTCTAAAAGAAAAACAGGCTTTTAAAAATGTTAGTATTCGACCATAATTTAATCCCTGATTTCTTGGTTGTGAACCTGAAATTTTCAAGTCTTCCATGTTTTTCATTTTCTTGGTTTACATATACCAATAATATAGTTTAATGTTTAGAATATTCCTGTACATGTGTTAGTCTTTTTGCCTATAAATGAAATCTAAACAAGTTTACATAAGATTTACCTACTTTAGTAGGACCCTTCCCATCTCCCTTTTTTGTTGTTGTTGTTTTTATTTGTTTCTTTGTTTTGGATGAGTCATCCTCTCATCTTTAAAGTATTATTCTGTGGTCTTCCATGGTTTGTACACTACTTAACTAAAAGTTATTATTTCCTGAGACACAGAACTTCAAGGATTGAATAACAAGGGTTGTTTTATAATAAACAATCTTTATCACACATACTCTCTTGTAATTAAGAATCAATGGAGAGGTTCTACCCTTTATTGAAATCAAATGTGCTTAAAGTGTAAACTAAGTGTATATAGAAGCTATTTTTACTTACTGTCCTTTCCCAGTAGTTCTTCCTAATACATCAGTTTTATGGTATAATTTTAGTGGAACCAAACTTGGATCACACACTTTTCAAATAATTATATTCCTGTTCAATTTTCATTATCAAACGAACTGTGTTTGATATCTGACACCTTGCAGCAGTTACAGCACAGCAGGACCAGTAGACAAGTAGTCTGCCAATAAATACATGCCGAACTAATTACGAGCTGAAATTATTATTACATCTAAGTACAAGTGAGCCTGTATCCTAATACACTTTTTGTGTTCAATCCATTGTTTTTTTCTTTACTCCCAGCTACTAATCTCTAAATGCTGACTTCTCATTAAGCATTTGTTAGCACACTGTTTCACAAAATTGATCAGTGGTTTTCCTTAATAAGCCTGGTGAAACCAAACAGCAAAAACACTTAGAATATTACTGGAAATTTAAAAGTATGGCATGTTGGACAAACCTCTACTTAGATGAAGACCACATTTAAGTGTAGAATGTGCAGGTACTGCTGTGTGGGTCACCGGTATATGATCATACACCAGTATATGCTAACAGTATATACAATATGCTTTTCTTTCTCACTCAACTTTGGTTTAAGGCTTAATTTTGAAATCATAGTTTAATATAGTTCTAGTTTAATAAAAAGTAAAGATCTGCAGTGTATAGTATATTACATCAAAAACATTAAAAATACATAAATATGGCCTTGTGTGTATAAATCATTGTGAATATAAATTCTTTAGAAGAAGCAATTGCAGTTTACATACAGGAATGTTTTAACAATTTATGTACAATAAAGATTTGTTATCAGAAAACTCATTTTGGTTCTTACTTACTTGCATGCTTTATAGGCCTGTCTAGGGATGAGGCTAATCGTTTTTAGGCATACTTACCCATTTAACAGGCTGAATTAACTTTGATAGCCAGAAGCATAAAATTTGCTTTAAAAAAAAAACCAAACTTATTCACAATAAAAACAGAAAATGTATTTGAAATTCCTTATAATTCTTCAAATAGATATTTTATTATTATTTTTATTTGGTCTTGTTTTTCCCCCCATTTTGATCATGAAGAACCTACTAAGCATCACAATATTAGCTAGATTGAGATTTAACTAGTTTTGCTCATAGCTATGAACCTAAGTACAGCTTACAAACATTTAGGATCTTGACTTAATTGGGAAGAGTTTATTTGTAGTTTGAAGAAAAAACATAAACTAATGAGAAAAAAATATTTAAATCTTGGTGTTATTTTTATACAGTTAGTATTACTCGGTAGCATAAATGACTTCAGCTTTAAATATTAGAATCTTATGGTGGAAGAAAAGGGATTATTCTTTTTTCACCTACTGACTCAATTTTCCCTTGAGGTAGGAAAATTTAGTAACGAATTATTAGCTAGGATTATGGAACAATATAGGAACCATTAGCTGCTAGAGTAGCTATGTGGAATGTTGCATCGGAGAGCAGGCAGAGATGAAGCAATTCTCAGGTAAAGAGAAGGTTAGGTACTAGGTAAGCAATCTCATGGATATGTTACGTTTTTCTCCTTAATTACTAGAGTAAACCATTTCTACTTGACCTGTTTTTAAAGATTTAGCTCGAGTGTCTTCTCTTCTAGGAAGTCTTACCTAATTCCCTCCCTGCACTTACTCACCATCACTACCACTCCCAAGTTAGGTTAGCTGCACCTCTCTGTTCCCAAAGAAATTAAAGACACCTTAATCTGCATTTACCTCCACTATATTGTGCCTGCTGTTTTATTTCTTTATTTCTTTTTCAAAGAATAAGCCATGATATTCTTTGAAACCAAAAATAACATTATAACCGAAAGTAAACTGTATGTTTGCAATATAAAAATAATCACTGTGAAAAACAAGTTATTAAACAAATCACAAATTATAATTTTCCTACTAACATTTATCAGCTCCTTATATTTTTAATCTAATACTGGATAACAGGTTTAAAGGTTTAAGAAAATTTTGAGAGAGAAAAACTTAAAGTGATTAAAAAAAAAAAACTCTATGGATTGAGAAGAGATTTCCTTTATTTGAAATTTGGAGCATCCTGGCCCCATTCATAGAATACTAGTAGAAGCCTAGGCTGCAGATCACCAAATTACTGGTTCTGGAAATAGCTCAATAAATAGTTCAGGTATTTAATTTAGGGTTGCTTTTTTCCCTCTTAAAAATCGACTTTCTAGATGATACTAAAACAAAAGTATTTATCCTCAATAATTGTTATAATTCACTGGATTTGAATAAATGGACTGAAGTACATAGTTCATAAAATAATTTTAAGAATACAGTTAGATCCCCTCCACTCCTCACTCCCATTACCTTCTTGGAGTTAGGCTAATGTTAATTGGCTCGCTTTATGTAATGGGATTCCCGTTTTCTATGTGTATAATATTCTGCCTTCACATTTACCTGCACTTCAAGCCAGAGAGAGTACAGAGGTAATCGTAACATGTATAGTTCAATGGAAGTTTTTCCCTTTCTCTCCTTTTATAAGAGCTTTTGAAAGAGTTGAATTGTCATCTCAGCTTCATTGCTTACTAGCTTTGTGATTTCTAGCCAGCAAATTCCAAGATTTTTAGTTTTATTGTAATAATTACATCACCTCACCTCGGAGTGTTTCTTTTACCTTGGTTATATGTTGAAGCATTTTATCTATGTTATCTATTTAATCCTCACAATAACTCTATAATGTAAGTACAGTATAATTCCTATTTAAGAGAAGAGGAAATTAGGATGTGATCTGCCCACAGTTACCCAGCAATTGGGTACCACAACTTGGCTTCATCTAGCATCTGTTTGACTCCAGAGAGCCCCAAGTTTTTAAATCTCTGCACTGTTTTGCCTCTCATCTTCAAGATGTTGATGGTAATACATACTTCACAGAGTTACTATAAGAAAATGAGTTGCATGTAAGTCAACACCACTTTGGCTTTCTGAAGGCCCCTTTAGATAAATAGTTAACAATTTTATTAACACAACTCCATCACTATTTGTTATTTAAAATTATCAAATCTTTATTCCTCAGTTTTCCAGACTTGAATGGCTCCCATTATTTGGTGTTTTTCCAGAGTATATTAACAAATTTGGTTTAAGGCCCAACCAACCAACCATTTTAAATAAGTCATGTAACTTTTAAGTCTTGTAAAAGAATCAAAATATTTAGTTACTTTCATTTTACCTGGAAATTCTGTAGCTAATTTCAGAGTAATTTAGAAGTCATCTTAAATAGCTAAATTATTCAAGAGAGCAACATAGTTTTAAGCTTTAGCCTATCAGAAATAGAATGCTACTGATGTGTAAAACATATAAGGATGAAATGGAGGTGAAGTTAACTGTGTGTGAAATTGTAGCCACTAAAGAAATTTCACAGATGCTTAAGATACCTGAACTTTTGAGTATTGTGTGTAGCATCAATACATGAACTGATTTCTTCAAAGGGAACTAAATATGTCTTCAACAGATTATTCTAATTATAATATAAAAACATTCACAATGAAGCTTTTTTAAAAAGATCTAAGTAAAGTTTGGCAAAAGTTAAATTCTGTGTAAAAAACACTAAGGCTCCTGAGTAGCAACTAAATAATGATACAAATATTTACTTAATAATAGCCAGTGGCATTCATTATGTTCTTATTATATGAAGGTGCTATTCTAAGCACTTTATTTTTTTACATTATATTATATTGATTATGCTGTCAGTTGTCCTGATTTTTCCCCCTTTTGCTCCCCTCTGCCCAGCACCCCCCACCCCCCTCAGGCAATCCCTCCACCATTGTTCAGGTCCACGGGTCATGCGTGTCGGTTCTTTGGCTACTGCATTTCCTATACTGTACTTTACATCTCCGTGGCTATTTTGTAACTACCTATTTGTACTTCTTAGTCCCCTCACCTCTCACCCATTCTCCGTACTCTTTTTCTTTACCCTTTGACATTTTAATTATGATGTGTCTTGGAGTAGGTCTCTTTCATCTATCTTGTCTGGGGCTCTCTTTTCTTCCTGGACTTGCATGTCTACTTCCTTCACCAACTTAGGGAAGTTTCCTTTCATTATTTTTTCAAATAGATTTCCAATATCTTACTCTTTTTCTTCTTCTGGCACCCATATGATGCGAATGTTGGATTGCTTAAAGTTGTCCCACAGGCTGCTTATACTATCCTCATTTTTTTTTAATTCTTTTTTTCTTGTTGTTCTGATCGGCTGTTTCTTCCTGCTTCTTTATGTTCCAAATCATTGGTTTGATTCTTGGCTTCATCCACACTACTGTTTCCCTGTAAAATTGTTCTTTATTTCAATTAGTGTATCCTTCGTTTCTGACTGGATCTGTTTTGTGGTGCTGAGGTCCTCACTGAGTTCCTTGAGCATCCTTATAACCAGTGTTTTGAACTCTGCATCTGATAGATTGCTTATCTCCATTTCATTTAGCTCTTTTTCTGGAGTTTTGATCTGTTCCTTCATTTGGGCCATGTTCTATCTCCCAGTTTCGGCAGCCTCTCTGTGTTCATTTCTGTGTATTAGGTACAGCTGCTATGACTCCGTGTCTTGATAGTGTGGCCTAATGTAGTAGGTGTCCTGTAGGGTCCAGTGGCACAGCCTCCTCTATCACCCAGGCTGGGTACTCAAGGGGCACCTTTCGTGTGGGCTGAGCACACCCTCCCTTTATAGGTGAGCCTTGGTTGCTGTTGGCAGATCAATGGGAATGATTTACCCAGGCCACTCAGCTGCAAGGGTTGGCTGTGACCTTACCACCAACCTCCACTCTCCATGGAGGATCAGCTGTGCAAGGACAGAGTGGTGGTGCTCTGACAGGGTCCGCAGCTGTCCTCTGAGTGTGCTGTCTGTGGGGTTTCCCAGGTGCTACAGGCCATAATCGGCCCTCACCTGTGTTTTGCCACCCTCCCTGAGTTATAAAGCAATCTGAGATGGCTGCTACTTGTGCTGGGCTTGGAGATTCCCAGAAGAAGCCAAGCTGTGATTCTAGTCTGCTAGTTCTGGACCTGGGGCTCACTGAGGCCAACTGCTGCTAGTTTGATAGGATATAGGAAGTTCTCAAGCATGAGCCAAGACCAACCATTCACATGGAAAAGCAGCTTGGGTGGGCCCATAAGTTGGGTGAGGCAGAGTCTCTGGGGATCTCGAAGGCTGGTCACACAGAGTTAACCAGGTTGATGGAGTGAGATATGGCACCAGTCTGCCTGCTCTTCGTGAGGAGGGCCCAGAAAAGGGACAATGGCCTCTGCTTGCCTTGATGCCAGATACCTCTGTCATCCCCTGCACGCCGCTGGTGCACCTCAAGCTGCCAACTACCACCAGAGCCCAGAGGGAGTGAGTCTGAGTAGGTAAGTCCATGTGTGATTCTTTAGAGGATCTGCTTGGGGCTCCAGCAGTTTCTTCCACCAACTCAATCCCCACTGGTTTCTGCAACCAGAAGTTCTGCGGACTTATCTTCCTGGCACTGGAACCCTGGTCTGGGGGACCTGGTGTGGGTCTGGGACTCCTTGCTCCTGATGTCCCTTCTGAATTTTTATCCACCACATATGGGTAAAGGACCAGCCCGTTCAGCGTTTGTACCCCTCTTACCAGTCTGGATGGATGTGGTCTCTTTAATCCCGTAGTTGTCAGACTTCCATTCAACTTGATTTCTGATGTTCTGCAAGACGGTCGTTCTGTATTTTAGTTGTAGCTTTGTTGTGATTGTGCAAAAATGCAAGCCATGGCTGCCTATGCCACCATATTGACCAAAGGTCCCTAAGCACTTTATGTGAATTAATTTATATAATATACATTTTTATATATTTACATATTGTATATTTGGGTAATAGAAGTTTAAAAATATATTTTATATAGTTATTGGGTTGGCCAAAAAGTCCATTTAATTTTGTTCATAAAATAAAAGACACATTTTTCTTTTTCACCAACAACTTTATTGATCTGACTATTTTGAGTAATTTGGCTATCTCCTGTGTGGTATAATGTTTATTGTTCTCAGTTAATGTCTCGATTGGATCTCTATCAACTTCAACTGGTCTACCCAACCCATGGGGCATCATCCAGTGAGAAATCTCCAGCACTAAACTTCGCAAACTACTTTTGGCATATTCAATCAGTCACAGAACCTTCTGCATACACTGCACAAATCTTTTTTTGCATTTCAATTGTGGTTTTACCTTTCTTGAAATAGTAAAACATAATATGTTAAAAATGTTGTGTATTTTCTTCCATCTTCACTATTAAAATGGCTACACAAAAATTCTCTAATTTTAGTGTTTTTTAAATTCACGCTGTTATGACAGATGTCAAAATACAATCTAATGAAATTGTTTCAAATGAAGTTAAAGACAACTAAGAACTTACTAGAGCCATCTTACAGGAAAAAACCAAATGAACTCTTTGCCCAACCCAATATTTAATTGAACTGAAAATATTATTTGAATTTTTTATGTTTTCTAAATGTGGCATATCATCTGGCTTTAATATGAACAATAAATATAGTCATTGTTTAAGGTATTTACAAATTAGGACCAGCTTCTATCTAAGCATATTAAAACATTCTGTCATATTTGCATATTATAATATTTAAAAAGGACATAAGCCCTTATAGTAATTCATTATCTTCAGATTACCTTACAATTGCATTTCCTAGACACACCCACATCAGAGTCAGAGTAAATTTTCCATTTATTCGCTAAATGTATCTTCTTGGTATAGGCTCTGAGAATGCCAAAATACGACTATAGTTGCTCTCCTTGAACAGTAGGACAAACAGACATAGAAATTGAATGCTAGAATGTAGTTCGCAACATATTCTATTGAGCTTAAACCTAATATTCAATGTTGTACTCTCTGAAAGAATCAGAAATAAAAGTTTGAAGGAGGAGGAAATCAATAAATCTCTTAAAGTAGATATGAGAACTATAGATATAATCATGTTAATCTTTATGGAAGTGAGCAACAGAACTAAAAGTAAATAGTTGTTAATCATTAGGGAAGTGACCAACAGAAGAACTAAAACAGTTAATTATTTATTGGGGGGGTAGGAGGCAGAAGAAAACTTTTGCTTATTTTATACCCTTCTGTACTGCTTTACTACTACTGCGACTACTATTACTACTACTGCTTCCAGATGCATTGATTAAAAAGAAAAAAAAAAAAAAAACAGTGAGATGTGTGTTGTAAACAAAAATACTCATGTGCTATGAAAACACACGGAAGGGTATAACCATTTTACAGGTCAGGTAAATATTACCACCTGCTTATACAGAAGTTGCTGCCTATGATAAGTTGGGAAAATAATTGGGGAAAGGTAATTTCTGCAAGAATGAAGTGTTAATAGAAAGACAGTCACGAGAAAGATGACCATCTAGGATACATTAGCACGGTTATGATGAAAGACAATGACTATTAAGTAGGGCATGTGTGCCTTGCTTGATAAGAAGTTTCTACCCTATAGTCAGGAGAAAATTAAAGATTTTTAAACAATGGACTGGCATCAGATTTGTAATTTAATAACTTGGTGGTGGTGTAAACCATAGTTGATAGGGCACAGAGGAATACTGTTGCCAGTAAAATAACATGTAGCAAGATACAAGGGCTTAAGCCAACGCATTGGTAGTAAAAAGGGAGAAGGAACAGATCTGAAAAAGATTTATGCAATAATACCTACAGATTTATTGACTTAACTGGATTGGAGGAGGAAGGGATGAGAGAGGAGCTTCCCTGTGTTCTTACTTGAGACACTGGTCACCCCCCAAAAACTAATGGATAATGGATTTCAACTAGTTACAAGGTAGCTCCTTAAGGCAGTAGTAGATGGGAAAAGGGGCAGCAACAGAAGGTAACTTTTAATAAACCATACCCCTTAGCAACAAACTGCCTTTTCAGTTTACTTTTTGAAGAAATGTGTTAAAAGTTTTATTTTGAAAGCTATGAATTTTATCTGGGTACCATAATGAATTCTAAAACTGGTAGTATACTTGTCAAACAGTGGGCAGAAAATAAAAATGTATAATGGCCTAGTCTTTTCTAATTTTATATGGTTCCTCTTAAGTTTTGAATAATACTATTTAAGATTTTGGATTATTATAGGCTTATTTTTGTATCTGTTCTTAAACTTAAAATATCTTAGGTGATTATTTTCTGTAGATTGAGAGAAACCATAACTTGTGCTGGCTGGTTTTTTTTTTGCTATTTCATATATTTGTAAATCTTCTTAAAGATAATCATAATTGCCCCTCTTTTATGACAGTTTTTTTAGTAATAGAGTGGTAATAGTAACACTAACACAAAGAAATGTATTCTCCTTTGAAAAGCAGCTTTTGCTGCCATAAATAGAACCTTCATTCATGTTCCCTTGCTGAGGATATTGAAAGTTTGGGTGTTGAGCCATATTTTGTCTGGATCTGTTTTTCAATTTAACAGGAATTTGGCTGTATTTTTTAAACATTTAGGATCAAAAAGACATTGAGTTTTTATTACTGAATACTGTATACTAGTTCGCCATTTTCTAAAATATTTTACTTATTACTAAAGGTCCCGGTGGTTTTATTAAAAACTACTTGCTATGACATTCAAGCTTAGACTCATTTTTACTAACATTTGGATAATTTTACCTAGTGATGTTTTGTCAAGTTATTTCCTTTCATTGAATGCTTCCTAAGTATCTGTAGAATTGAATGCATTGTTCCCAAGTGATGACCCTGGATTATTCATACTTGCAGCTGAAGTTTGCATGGAAGTAATGTCTTTATCTATGGGTTGTATTTGTTTCTAGGTGAAAATCTGATCAAACATTCTTACTGCTTGCTGATGAAATTCTATTGTTTTAGGTGCACGTACAAATTCTGTTCCACTTCATAGTATTGATAGAAAACCCATTCTTTTTTTCCTCAGGTTTCATAGTTGAAATGTTCTAATTTAGAATGGGATAATGTCCTAGAAACATTTTTATTTTATTTTATTTTTATTCATTTTCATTGAGCTTTCATGGCGGAACAGTGATTATATCTTTATGCAACAATTCCCCCAGTGTATTCTTACCTTCCTTAGAGCCTAATCTAAGTTAGATAAATGTTACCTTGCTTATTTTGTGGCTACCTTAGTCTTAATGCAGAAACTAAAGATACAAAAGGAGTAGCATTTTAATAGTATAGGAGAATAAGTTTTAAACTTAAGGAGCTCCTTTAGGCATAGGGTTTCATTGCTTTATATATTTTCAGAGTTGAGTAGAAAGCACCTAAGAGTGAATAGTGTAATCTCAGGGGTATAACATTAGAGAATTATATTTTCCAGCTTGGTTTGCCAAAATTATAAAACTTAAATTTATTTCCCTAATCCTTCATATTCATTTGTTGTTCCTATGCAACAATGCCATCAGAGTGTGTATGGAAGTGTCAACTGATAAGCCAGTTGCCTTATACATATGGTTAGTTATCCCTTAATTAATCTTTACTTTGAGAAAACTGATAGGTTTCTCACAAAATTTTGAAAAGATTTCAAATTTGAGACAAAAGTAAATACGAGGGAGGACCCAAAAAAAAGGGAATTATATTCTGGAGGCCGTGGCCCCTTGTACAGGCTTTCCTCACTCAGTGAGCGTTCTAGGAACCCCTCTGTATCAGTGCACCAGCTGGCATTTCTGCGAGAGGCTGTGTTCAGCCTCAGTGAATTTTTTAAAGACTCTCAACACATTTGCCCATTTCATGATGGGTGATTTATGAGCACACCTGCCCGCACCACGTTGAATGTTCAGCAGTTTCATCCTTCCTGTTCACCTGCTCTCACCCCTAGCAACATTTTTTGTTTCCCGGGATGAAAAAGTCCTCAAAGGGAGACGCTTTGGTGATGTGGAAGAGGTGAAACAAACAACAGCAGAAGCACTAAAAGGCATCAAAATGAATGAGTTCAAAAACTGTTTTGAGCAGTGGAAAAACATCTCGATTGGTGTATTGCATCAAATGGAGAGTACTTTGAAGGTGACTGAACTTTAAACATGTAAGAATACACAATTTTTTATAAAGAAATGCCAGTTCTTGGGGGGTTTTCCCCTGTGTATCTGCTATGTCAGTTACAGTGAAATCTTGACAAAAGCTTACCATTAGATCACAAAAAATTTACTACCCTAAATATGTACCCCTTCGATACTGTACCTTTTTGTTTCTAGCACTCCAGGCATTTTTTTTTAAATATCAAAAAATATGGAGTGATTTCATGATGAATAATGAATTAAAACTTCAGCATATCACTAAACATGTGGTTTTGGTTAAAAACATCTTCCGTAAGAATTAACTGGCCTCATTTCGCTAAAAACAGCTTCTGCGTTTTTGAAAGGAGTAGAGTTGATTTTGAGAAATTACACTGGATACAATTAATGTTTGGAAGAATGCCTTACATACATTTGAATGTGTCAATTTAAAATTTGATAATTTAAATGTTTTCATTTAAAATATATAAGTAACTTAATACTCAGCTTTCATCATGTTATCATCATACTTTCTTATTTTTAAATTCCTGCATTTTATTTAAGGGTAAGCCCTCAGTTGACCTATAAAATAGTTACTCTTCAGATCTGGATTCTGTTCAGCAGTTAAAATTTTCCTTTTGTTTCACCTGACATTGGAGCATTTTCTTCATATTGCTACCTAATATTCAAGGTGTTTCCAGTTTTTCCTAATCATACTGTTGAATTTCAGTAATACTACTGTTTTGTCTTTAAATAAAAGATTTCAAAAATAAGAATGTCTGCAAGCAGTACTTCATAAAGACAGAGTAGTACAGCATTTGTTTTGTTTTAGTCAATCCTTACCTAATTTACCTTTTAGAATTAATTTGTTGAGACTACTGAGCAAAAGCTGTTTCATTGTTTTGTAATTTTTTCTCTCATTAATTGTTAACTATACTCCAAGGCAGTGATTCTATTCTCATCCTTGGCTGCCCATTACAGTAATTTGGGTAGCTTTTAAAGTAGTAACAATAATTAAAATCTTATGCCTCAGATACACTAATTTAGTTGGACTGGGGTAGGTTCCAGGGATAGGTTTCAGGGTCTTTCCAGGTAATTCAAGTGTACTGTCAGGGTTGAAAACACTGCTCTAATGTAATTTGAATTTGAAAGCTTGAGAAATTTTTGGAGTGGCCATTCTAATTACAGGAGAAAAATTAGTGATAGCCCTGAACCCAGAACAGAGAGCTCTGTTAACTATGAAAATGGGTTTCAAATACACAAACTTAACCAATAGTATGAAAGTATCATAATAGCTGCTGTTACTTATTGAGCATCTAAAGAACCTAGGCTTTTTGCATTTTTGTATTCCCTATCTGAGAGGTAGGGAATATCTTTTGTTCAAACAGTATACTGAAGCTCAGAGATTCATCCATCCTAGATGATATGCTGCTTGTAAATGGTGGAGCCAGAATTGGACTACATACACATTTGATTTTATAACTTGAGATCTTTTCCCTGTACTGTTAAAAGATAAACTGAGGCATATTAAAATTTTTAATAGTTTGAGCTGAAATCAACTCAAATCCAGCAGCATCAGATGGAAGTGATTAGGAGCATCACACCAACAGAAGTTAGGGGCAAGACTTTTATAGAGAAGAAGCAAAAGCAGAACAAGGAAATTATTTGATTGGCTATAGCTTTAAGTAGTTGCTTAATTTGGGAAATCCTAGCTGACTGTTGTCTTTAGGTTTCGATTTCTTAACTTTGAAGGCTTACATTTTGGTTTGCTTACACAGGCTGCTGATATCGTAGAACCAACCCAGTTTGATAGCCTCCTTGTTTAATTTACGGCATCATGCTGTATGAAAATTTGATATTTAGTTTGACTTAGTTTATTTCAAGATTTTCTTACTGTCATGTTTCTTTAGAGCCATGGATATCATCACCAACAAAAATGCAGGGTCCAGCAGAAGTAACACCTGCTTGAGTGTAGTTGTTAGGGTAATAATATAGCTGTAGTAATTTATTGTTTTAATTTGAACATTTCACCTAAAATGTCATATGGTGTGCTTGAATGTGGTATTGTTATGTTACAGAATTACATACTTATGACTTTGTAATTTTAAAGAAGGGGTGTTATTTGTGCTGGACCCTGTATATTAAGTGCTTAGTGTTGGAAAGTAGAGTATTTCTGACTTGGACTCAGTTTATAGATATGTGTTGGTGGTGTAATGGTGGTAGTAAAAGTTAACAAATACAACACTTTTTTTAATTCAGAAAATGAACATAAGTCACAAGTGTTATGAATTAACTTATTTTGGAATCTAGCTATGAGAAATAGCATAGGCCATTTTTTGTCTTGCTGTTAATCTGAACTGTTTTGTAGCAACACAGACTTTAGAGTAAAGTTATCAACATAAAATAAATATTTTTGGCTTTTTTCTATACATGAAAACAGCATAATATAAAATTTTATAACAAGAATTTGCTCATGGGGGGGTGGTGAGTCATTATATTTCAACAGTAATTTATCAGGGAAATCTTTCTACAATGAAAGGAGTACATTGTCCCCCAAAATTAAGAAAATATATGAAATCAACAGAATCTAAAGTTGATATATATACAATTAAGTCTTTATTATACTTAAAATATATTTATTTAAACTGGGGAAAAAAATAGCTAACCACAAAACAAATTTATTTTAAGAATAATAAGTAAAAATCATTTATTTTTAAATGAGCAGAAAATTAGTACATACAAAAATCTTGTTACAAATAAGGTAAATTAGTTATAGAGCTGAAGTATTAATAATTAGATATTTCTGCGTACCATCTAGAAGATCCTATTAAAGTTTAGGAAAATCTGGCAATTGTAAATAATATGGAAATAGGTAAGGATTCCAAAGGGGGGGATGTAGTTTGGGGTATCATTTTTATATTTTTCTAATGATTTCTATATATTTCCATTTAAATTGTTTGTCCTAGTACTAGAGAAGCCTAATTGAATAATGATACATAGTGCCTAGAGTTAGATTTTCTGTACAAACAAATCTTCTCCAATACATATAAAAAATATAAGCTTGATATATAAAGGTTATATAACTTGCTTCTTTGAGTTCTCCTCTAATGGTGTTTTTGCGTAAATGTTTGAGGTTCAACATTTTTGTATGCCACTGATTTACTTTAAAAGGTAAAATGATAAGGATGAAAGTCAAGGATTCGAAAGTTTTAACCTTTTTTAATCCTTTCATACTTTATGCCCTTGAGAATGCCTATTATACATAGCATGTATTTCCTTGTGTGTGAATTTGCATGATGCCACAGATGCTTATGATTACTTTATAAGACATTGAAAAGTTAACACAGTTTGTAGTTAATTTAAATTATTTATTCACCATGAAAAACGAATGTTTGCCTACAAACACTACAAATTCATAAGTAAAATACCAACCTAGCATCACAAATTAAATCTTTTAGAATTTGACTAAATAATGTTATGCAGCTTTGAGTTACATTTTCTTTTTGTTTACCCTAGACTAGAAGTAAGCACAATCTAGTTTATAAAGTATGTCAAAGGAACTTGAAATATTTAGAAAGTTACATGATGAAAAAAATGTTGAATTCTCTTAAATGAATAATTTTCTCTATTCAGCACACATACATTGAGCAAACTTTGTGTCCAGTTCTGTGAGAATTATAACAAATAAGACATTTCCTGTTCACAGTGAAGTTATAGACTATCTATAGTACATTATTATAAGAACAGAATTCTGTGGAAAGTCCGCAACTGAGAGGAGGAGACCAAGAAAAGTTTTCCTGGAGAAGGTCACTTCTGGGCTGCCTATTCATTAAAGAATTTGTTTCTAATACTTTTAGTTAATCAGTTGGTACTTTGTGGTGTAGAGTAGTGCTTTCCTTGAATGGGTTACATGTATGCTGGGACACAAGTCCTTCAGTCTTAGGACAACCAGATGGGAACCAAGTGAGCAGGGGCCCCAGTTATGAGCAGCCTCCTCCTTTCATCCCGGTTCCACATGTGATGATATGAAGAATATTGGGAAATAACGGTGTAGAGAAATGCCATTATCCACTAGAGATTACAAGGCATCACAAACTTGCTAATAAAAGATAAATCTAATAACCATATTTTAAAATGGCCTTATTTATTTATTTTCTAAATTCTGATAAATATACATAACACAAAATTCACCATTTTAACCATTTTAAGTGTACAGTTCGGTGACATTAAATATATTGATACTGTTGTGCAATGTCACCATCTATCAACAGAACTTTTTCATATTCCCAAACTGAAACTCTGTACTCATTAAACAATAACATGCGCATGCACACACAATGCTTCTCTCCCCCATCCCCTGGCAACCACCACTCTACTTTCTGTCTCTGAATCTGACTCCTCTAAATACCTCATAGAAGCGCAATCACCCGCATGGTATTTATCCTTTTGTAACTGCCTTATTTCACTTAGCTTAATGTCTTCTAGATTCATCCATGTTAGAGTATGTGTCATAATTTCCTTCTTTTTTTAAGTTGCATAACATTTTATTACATGTATAATACCACATTTTGTATATCTATACATTTAAGTTGATGGCAGCTTTTGGCTGTTGTGATAATTGGTATGCAAATATCTCTTCACCTCTGCTTTCAGTTTTTTGGGGTATATACCTAGAAGTAGAATTTCTGGATCATATAATTCTATTTTTAATTTTTTAAGGAACCGCCATTCTATTTTTCATAGTGACTGTACAACTTTACATTTCAACAGCAATTCACAAGGGCAACAAGTCCTCCACGTGCTCACACTACCACTTGTTGTTTTCTCTGTTTTTGATATTAACTATCCTAATGAGTGTGAAGTGGTATCTCACTGTGATTTTGATCTACTTTCCCCTTATGGTTAGTGATGCTGAACATCTTTTCATGAGCTTATTGGTCATATGGCCTGATATTTTTTAAGATATTTGAGGGTGGGAAAACTTGTCCAAGATTAACCAAATCTTATTCAAAAGCAACTTACTTTAAGAATTAGGTCAGCCTAATCTTAAATTTTTACTGCTACAAAGAATTTTAGCAATCCTCAATTTTTAATCTGAAATCCATCCATGGTTCCAGAGAGTCCATGATTAGCCTGAATTAAAGTAGAATTCCATCAGAGTCTCAAAAGTAATTTTGACCTTTAATATCTTGAGAACTATTGATGCAGACTAGAATCACCAAAATGTGAAAAAGTCACTACCTTTTGGGTAGGTGGAATTAAGAGGATTTTTAAATTTCTACTCTGTGCTTTTCTCTTATTTTCCAAAGTACCTAAAAATAACCATGCATAGTGCATGTGATTTTAATGTTATTTTAGAATTTAAAAGGTAAAATTTATCTTTAGCTCTTGGATGTACAATTAAAAAATGAGTCCAACAGCTAAGAAGAAATAAAATGGATATAGTGTGTTCTTATCATGGCCTGATTTCTCTTAGAGTACTTTCAAATCACTACAGAACCAATGGGCAGGCTCTACAGTAACCAAAAAAATGATGCTTACCGTTGAGTCCATTTCAACTGAACTAATTACAATAAAATATTTGTATTTGAGTTTTTATAATGAGCTTGTGCTATAAGGAGAATGCAAGTTCTATAGCTAGAAAAGCAATATTTATCACTGATTTTTTTTCAACTTAAATTTATTAAGGGAAATGTTTGCATTTAAGTTCTTTATAATGAGATTTTACTGGTTTTCCTGTAATATCTTTTACACAGTACATACTATGCTTACTTTTTAAAGGTATTGTGGGGGGTTTTGTTTGTTTAAGTTTATAACAATGATCACTTAATTGTAAAAGCAACTAGAAAGAACCTCATTAAGTATCTATGTTGGGTAGATGGATATATACCTGTGTTCAATTTACCATCCTAAAAAATCTGTAGGATCTTTAAGATTTTGGAAGAACTTTCTAGGACATTTTACCTATGCAAATTCATTGTCTAGTCTCCATATCTTCGATCTTTTTTGGAGGTTTAATAGTACTCCAAGGAGAGTTTAAAATCCTCTACTATTTAATATCTTTAGGCCTCTGTTTCCTTGTCTGTTGGACTGGAACTAGATAGTTCTATCCAACTTTGCATTTGTTTGATGTATGTATGTGCTTAAGTGTAATGTTTATGCTGTGAAATTTTATGTTTATTTTATAACTACATTTTTAATTTATGCCAGGTTTGGTTTTTTTTAAATCTCTGGGATTTTTTTTTCCTTTTCAGCTGTATGCAGGAGCTATTCTTGAAGTCTGTGGATGAAAATTGGGGAGGTTCCCACAAGTCCAAGGTATGTAAAATTAACTCCAGTAAATTCTCAGTTTAATATAAAATCAGCATTTCACAAGAAAAATTTGATTAAATATCCCTACAAGTAAGAAGTTTTAGTATCATACTTTATCAACAGCATATGAATTTTTTCTACATCTTTCTTCATGGTAGTGGGGTTTTATAGTTGTTGTTGAATACTAGTTTAAACAAGCATAAGATATGAAATCTAAATTTAAATGCAGCACGTGATGAGATGGTTAAATTTTTTGAGTCTTTCCTTTAGCAAGTATAAATTTTTTAAGAACCTTTCTTATATCAGATGTAAATGTCATCCCTTTAAGTAGCATTTCATTGTGCTATATTTTAAATGTAAATTGATTTATATAAAACTCCTAAGGAACAATAGCATCAGTGAGACTAGACCTGTGCTAAATGACAAATCATCCAGAATAGAATTAATTTCATTAAACTTGAGGTATAGAAGAGAGGAAGTCATGCATGTTGTATGTCTTTACAGGAATTTTTAAAGAGAATCGTGTGAAAGGATAATTGTAAAAAAGTATTTATTCTTTTGGTTGATATCAAACAGTAATGGAGTTTTGCAGTTCCAAAAATACTTGAGCTAAAGCTTTTTTCTATTTTGTCCTTGTATTTCACTTGAAAGTCAGTTTTATGAAATAGAACTTGTCTGAAGGTGTCAACCAATGGGTGTTGGTACCAATGCAATGCCAACAGGAATCCCCAGTTTACAGTGCGGTGAAGGAAATTTTATTCAATTCAATTGTGATACAAGCAACTCAATTGTGATACAGCAGGGCTGTGGAACAGCTCAGCTATGGAGCGGCTCAGTGGTGTTACCTCTCACTTATGAAGCAGCACACTATGGAGAAGCATGGCTGTGAGGCAGCCCGCTCAGGCTAGACCGCTCTGCTCTGCTCTGCTGTGCTCTGCGCTGGTCCAACAAAATGTCTTCATTGTTTTAGTTCCAGGCAAGGAAACAGTGTTCGTTCTCCAAGCCAGCGGGGAGCTGACTTATATAGAGAGGAGTGCTTGCCCCTGGTGCCTGATTGGTCCATCCTCATAATCAAGAATTCGCAATCCTCACAGTTTGATTAGTCCAAAGGGCACTGTCCTGATTGGTCCAAATGGAGCCACTCTGATTAGTCAGTGAATATCTGATGGAGATATAGCTGTACAACTCCTATTGGACAAGGAAAGTCTCAGTTGTATTGGTTAAAATATGATTTTAAAAACTGCTTTGTAAGAGTTGTTGGCTCAGTTGACAGGAACACAATGTGTACAGGCAGGCAGTTCAGGGCTGACTTCTCCCTTAAGCATGGTTTGCATGAGAGGCTTGTTTAGAAATGGCTGCTAGGTTCTGTTTCTAAATTTTAATCCTGTTAGCCACCAGGTAGGTATCCTGTCTCAGGGTCAACGAAGGTAGTGAAGCTCTTTTTTTTTCCCTTTAACTGAAATACATAAGTGCACCATTTGCTGGCTTTCCCATGATTTCTTGCCTTGTTTACTTAATGGCAAGAGAATTATTTGGATGTAGTATTTTATAAAATTGCCTGTATTAGCCTCTGCCCATATTTATTGCTGACCTAGAATTGTTTATAATATATTGCCTATTTTGGCACAGAAATTAAATAGAATAATTTGACTTGGGAGATTTAATATGAGACCCAAAGCAGATACACATCTAATTAAAAACACTTCTTTGTTAGAATAAGCACCAATTTTGATGTAGCACAGGATATAACATCTATATTTTCTTAAGGAAAAATATCCTTCCTCTGTACTTTTTTCCTCAAATTCAGATATTTACCGTAGTTGTTTTATGTAAGTATTCTGAATGATAATGTGATCACTCTTATTTCTAGAAACTATGGCAGTTGATGTTTAATTATATTAAACATTCATATTTACTAACTTGTTTTATTAATAATCTTTTGTGACTTAGCTTTTCAAGAGATCAAGAGTAGCTTTTACACTGCAATTATCCCATTCGTGATATCAGGTTTTATTATGTCCATGGTAATAATTTATACAGCTTGTAGTTTAGTTTTTGAAAGTTTGAGTATAGTTTCTCAATCTTTGTAGTTGAACTTAATTATATATATTCCTTATGTATAGTTAAATTATCAAACCTTTGAGTACACATAGTCACACTGTCTTTTCCTTTTGAAAACAACTGGATTTTAATTTTTTGTGTAAATACCTAACAAGTACAAGCTTACTTAAAATGAAAATGATTGTTTACATAATGCATAACCATATTTAATATAATTATGTATAACGCCAATATTTTCTTAGTCTTTGAAAAGCTGCTATTTTTTTTAAAGATTTTTTTTTGTTTTACTTTTTAGAGAGAGGAGAAGGGAGGGACAGAGGGAGAGAAACATCAATGTACAAGAGACACATCAGTCATTTGCCTCTTAATACCCCCAACTGGGAAGCTGGCCCACAGTCCAGGCACGTGCCCTGGCTGGGAATCAAAACTGGCCTTTCAGTTCGTAGGCTGGCATTCAATCCATTGAGCCACTCCAGCCAGGGCTGTATACTTTTAGGGAATGTATAATATAACATTCCCACTTTGAGACTCACTATCTTAAAGATATCCTGAAATAGGGAGTGAAGGAAAATTGCCAGTTTTTGCAATGATTACAAATAACAAACTATTCAATAATTTTTATGTAGTCATTGTTTCATATTCTTTGTTAACCACATCAGATAGCTTCTGGAATTAGAATGATAACTTTCATTACACTTTAACTTAAGATACATTGTAGTTATTTCACATTTACTAAATTTAAATTAGCCACATCATAAAATAGAAGAGTAAATTAACGTGAAATATTTCGAGAAGAGAGGGGGATTTAAATTTTGAAATGTTTTATCCACATTAAACAACTGTATTTGTGGGGAACAAAAAGCCCCACGTCATATTTCTTAGCCAGTTCCAGGTACTCCTCCTAAAGCAGTATGTATTATATAACAATTTCTCTTAGTAGATTGGACCCAGTGTTATGTCACTTGGGATATCAAAAGTAATAATGTAAATAAGTATATTTTCCTTCTCAAGCAGCATGAGTTTTACCATGTTAAAGATATGTCTGTCTCTAAAACAATGTGAATTTTCCCTAATTGTTTAGGTCATAGCAAACTTTTTCTGTAAAAAGCGAGATAGTAAACATTTTCAGTTTTGCAAGCAACTAGGATTAGTAAATTCTTATCTGGTTTACCTGTCTCTGTTTCCTTTTATTAATTCCGTTGCCTCTTCTATATAAAAAGACCTTTTCCATAAGGCAGATTTGATTATGTAGCCTCTTGCTTAAAATCTTTATAGTGTCCCATCACATTCAGAATAAATATCAAACTCAGTAGCATCATACATGAGGCCCATCACAACATGGTTTATTTTTCTTAGGTCACGTCACTAGTTCATGTGCAGAACTATTTGCAGTTCTTTCATTTGCTGTGCAAAAACTTTTTAGTTTGAGGTACTCCCATTTATTTATTTTTCTCTTTTGTTTCCCTTGCCTGAGGAGATATGTCCCATAAAATATTGCTGCAAGCAATGTCCAAGATTTTGCTGCCTATGTTTTCTTCTACGATTTTTATGGTTTCAGGTCAAACACTTAAGTCTTTAATCCATTAGGAATTTATTTTTGTGTGTAGCATAAGAAGGTGGTCTAGTGTCATTTTTCTGCACATTATCTCTGTCCAATTTTCCCAACACCATTTATTGAATAAACTATCTTTAGCCCATTGTATGTGCTTGCTTCCTCTGTTGAATATTAATTGACTATAAAGGTGTGGGTTTATTTCTGGGCTCTGTTCTGTTCCATTGATCTGTATGTCTCTTTTTATGCCAGCACCATGCTGTTTTGATTACTGTGGTCTTACAATGTAGTATGATACTAGGTAGCATGATTCCTCTAACTTTGTTCTTTCTCAGTATCACTATTGCTATGTGGGGGCTTTTTTTGGTTCCATATAAATTTTTGAAATATTCTAGTTCGGTGAAATATATCATTGGAATCTTGATAGGAATTGCATTGAATCTGTGGATTGCTTTGGTTAGTATAGATTTTAATGATGTTAATTCTTCCTATCTGTGAACACAGTATGTGCTTCCACTCATTTGTACCTTCTTCAGTTACTTTCTTCATTGTCTTCTAATTTTCCAAGTATAGGACTTTTACATCCTTGATGAGGTTTATTCCTAGGTATTTTATTCTTTTTGAAGCAATTGTGAATGGGATTATTTTCTTAATTTCCCTTTCTGTTAGTTCATTATTGGCATATAAAAATGCAACTGATTTCTAGATATTAATTTTGTATCCTGCCACTTTACTGAGTTCATTTATCAGTTCTAGTAGTTTTTTAGTTGAGTCTTTAGGGTTCTCTATGTACAGTATCATCAGCAAATAAAAAGTTTTACCTTTTCCTTTCCAGTTTGGATGCCTTTTATTTCTTCTTCTTGTCTGATTGCTGTGGCTAGGACTTCAGTACTGTGTTGAATAAGAGAGGTGAAAGAGGACATCCCTGTCTCGTTCCCAACCTTAAAGGGCACGCTTGTAGTTTTTGCCTGTTGAGTATGATGCTCACAGTGGGTTTGTCATATACGGCCTTTATTATGTTTAGGAATGTTCCCTCTTCCCACTTTGCTGAGAATTTTTATCATAAATGGGTACTGGATATTACCAAATGCTTTCTCTTCATCTATTGATACAATCATGTGGTTTTTATCCTTCATTTTGTTTATGTGGTGAGTCACATTTATTGATTTGCGAATATTATACCAACCTTGCATTCCCGGATAAATCCAACTTGATCATGGTGTATGATCTTTTTGATGCACTGCTATATTGGGTTTGCTAATATTTTGTTGAGGATTTTAGCATGTATGTTCATCAGGGATATTGACCTATAATTTTATTTCTTTATAGTATCTCTATCTGGTTTTGGATAATGCTGGCCTCATAAAATGAGTTTGGGAGCCTTCCCTCCTCTTGAATTTATGAAATAGTTTGAGAAGGAAAGGTGTTAGTTTTTCTCAAAAGTTTAGTAAAATTCACCTGTGAAGTCACCTGGTCCAGAACTTTTGTTTGCTGGGAGTGGTTTTGATTAGTGCTTCAGTTTCACTAGGCGCAGTCTGTCCATTCCAATTCTCTGATTCTTCCTGATTTAGTTTTGGAAAACTGTATGTTTCTGGGAATTTATCCATATTGTCCAGCTGTCCCATTTTTTTTTTTTTTTTGGCATATAGTTGTTGATAATATTTTCTACAATCCTCTCTATTTTGGGGGATATCAGTTGTTATTTCTCCTCTTTCATTTCTGATTTTATTTATTTGGATGTTCTCCCTTTTTTCATTGAGGAGTCTGGTTAAAGATTTGTCAACCTTTATCTTTTCAAAGAATCAGCTTTTGGATTCATTGATCTTTTATACTGTTCTTTCTTTAGACTCTATTTCATTTATTTCTGCTCTGATCTTTATTATTTCCTTCCTTCTACTCACTTTGGTCTTTGTTGCTCTTTTTAAAGTTCCTTGAATTCTAAAGTTAGATTGTTTCTTTGAACTTTTTCATGATTTTTGAGATAGTTCCGTAATGTTATGAATTTCCCTCTTAGGATTGCTTTCCCAGTGTCCCACAGATTTTGGATTGTTGTCTCCTCATTTTCATTTGTTTCAAGGTATCTTTTGATTTCTTCCTTGATCTCATTGTTGACCCATGCATTGTTTAATAATATGTTATTTAGCTTTCTTTTCTTTGTGTGTTTTCCAGTGTTGTTCTTGTGAGTGATGTTGTGTTTCATAACCTTGTGGTCAGAGAAGATGTTTAATACGATTTCAGTCTTCTTAAATTTATTGAGACTTGTTTTGTGTCCTAACATGTGATCTATCCTAGAAAACATTTCATGTTCACTTGAAAAGTATGTATAGTCTGCTGTTTTCAGGTGAAATGCTCTGAAAATATCAACTAAATCCATCTGACCCAGTGTGTCATTTGTGTCATTTAGCGCTGCTGTCTCCTTGTTGATTTTCTGCCTGGAAGATATATCCATTGAAGTCAATGGGGTGTTAAAATCCCCATTATGTATTTCTGTCAGTCTCTCCCTTTATATCATCATGATTTGCTTTACATATTTAGGTGCTCCTGTGTTGAGTGTGTAAATGTTTACTAGGACTATATCCTCTTGTCAGTTTGTTCTCTTTATCATTAAGTAGTGCCCTTCTTTGTCTCTTACTATAGCCTTGGTTTAAAAGTCTATTTTGTTGGATATAACTACTGCTACCCCAGCTTTTTATCCTTTCCATATGCATGAAATATCTTTCTCCATCCCTTTACTTTTTGTCTGTGTGTATCTTTTGATCTGAGATGTGTCTCTTGGTATGCATATATGGTGGTGTTTTCTTATCTGTTCAGCTACCCTGTGTCTTTTGGTTGGAGCATTTAAGCTATTTACCCATAAGATGATTATTGATAGACACATATGTAGTACCATTTATTGTTAGACTGTTTCCTCTTTTTTTTTTCTTTCTCTCTTTCTCTCTTTCTTCTTCTTATAGCAAGCCCTTTAACATTTGTTACAGTGACTCTGTGTTAACAAACTCCTTAAACTTTTTCTTGCCTGGAAAGAGCCTTATTTTTCCTTCAATTTTAAATGATAACCTTGGTGGGTAAAATAGTCTTGGTTGTAGGTCCTTGCTTTTTATCACCTTGAATATTTCACACCACTCCCTTCTGGCCTGAAATGTTCTTGTTGAGAAATCAGATGACAATCTAATTGGTGCTCCCTTGTAGGTAACTATCTGCATTTTCTCTTACAGCTTTTAGGATTCTCTCCTTGTCTTTAAACCTTGGCATTGTAATTATGCTGTGTCTTGGTGTAGGCCTTTGGATCCACTTGTTTGGGACTCCCTGAGCTTTATGGACTTGTGTATCTTTTTCCTTCACTAGATTTGGGACGTTTTCTGTCATTATATCTTCAAATAGGTTCCCAGTCCCATGTTCGCTCTGTCCTCTTTTTGGTATTTCCATGATGCAGATATCGTGACACTTCATGTTGTCCAAAATATTTTTTAAGCTCTCCTCATTTTATAAATTCTTCTTTCTTTTTTCTGCTCTGTCTGATTGTTTTTTCCTACCTTGTCTTCTAAACCACTGATTCAATCCTCTCCTTTGTCTAAGTTACTCTTTATTTCTTCCAGTGTATTATTTATTTCAGATTTAGCGTTTGTTATTTCTGACTGGTCTTTTTTTATGGTTTCTATGTTTTTTTCATGCTGTTGAATATCCTTACAATCATTACTCTAAACTCTCTATTTGAAAAATGGCTTACCTCCATTTCATCTACCTCTTATTCTGGAGAATTCTGTTTTTTCACATGTGGTCTGTTTCCTTATCTTCCCATTTCTTCTACTTCTTTGTATTTGTTTCTGTGTATTAGATCTGCAAAGATTCTGATGTATACCTTTCTCAGATGCTGGTTGTGACTGGCCCTGGTCAACCTGTTTGGAGCCATCAGCAATCCACAGCATGTGGCTTCTTCCCCTGGGCCTGGATGTGTACAGATAAAACCAGACTGCACACCAAGCCCAGCTTTTATCAGCACAGGACCCTCGGGAGAGTCAGCTGAAGTCTAGTAGAGCTCCCAGAGATCCACCTTAGTTGTAAAAACTAATTAGTGATATAGCCTCAAGCTGTAATCATCCTCGGCTTTAGCTCCACAGGGTGGGGGCAGAGTAACTCCTGGAGGCAGGGCTATTGCTTCCCCTCAGACCGATGCCATTGAGAGAGGAGTGTTCTGCCTGTGAAAGATGGCCCCTGCGGTATGGGGAATGATTTAGCACAGGGATCCTGGTGGCTGTTCCTTCAGTTCTCTCTGCAGAGCATCTCTAATCCACTCTGCCCTCCCTCTGCTGGAGTCCAGGGTAAGTGGCCGCAAAAAAAATTTTATTCATTGACACTTTAAGAGGCTCTGATTCTCCTGCCATCTCTCCCTGCCAGACAGAAACCCTGCTGCTCTCACAGCTGGATGTTATCTGGGTTCCATTCCAGCTCTGGTGCAGTACACTGAGGAGTTCAACTTGGGGTTTACACCTCACACTTCTTAGAGAATCCCCTGGCCACTGAAATATCCCTTCAGATCTTTAGCTACCGTCCATGGGAACCCAGCCAGCCCTCTTGCACCTCCTCCACACTCTCTACCAGTCTAGTTGTGGTGAAGTGGTTTTTTTGTCTGTCCTTGGTCATACGGCCTCTCTCCATCTAGTGTTCAGTTGATTATTCAGGATGATTTCTCTACAATTTAGCTGTAATTCCAGCATGGTCCTGGGAGGAGGTTAGTGTAGCTTCCACTTACTTCTCCACCATCTAGTACCTGAAAAGCGCCCTTTCTTTACATGGTTCTGTACCCTTGATAAATTTATAGTCTTCAGACATTTATTTCCTAGCTTTATTATTCTGAGAAGTCGTAATCCTTTTAGTTTGCCTTCTTTTAATTATTGTACCTCCAGTGCCCCAGATTCACTTATTTAAATTGCCCTTCTCTGAATGATTTTAAGTTCTTTTACATTGTCTTGTTGGTAGGACCCAGCAGACACATAATTTTGTACTCCAGATGGTTTGTATATAATAATAAATTTTCCTATTTTAGAAACACTCTTAAATTCCCAGTAGCTTTTATTGAGCACAGTTGAGAATTCAGTTCTATTGTTGTTTGTTTTTGTTGTTCTCTTTTTATTGTTGTTTCTGGGTATGGTATGACATTTTTATTTAGAAATGTTCTGATTCAAGTATATTTACTTTTAATCAACAGGAAAACATCTAATTATCATCCCATGTAATTTTACGGCAGTTCACAAGTCTTAATCATACCTGCCATAAGCCCTTATAATCAAACTAAATCTTAAAACCATAGAGTACATTGTAGGACTGTTTATAATGTGATCAAAGGTATATTATTAAAATCTAGGTGAGTATATTTTGTCTCTTTTTATATACATTTTCACTTCTTTCTAATTTTGAAAATAACAATTCAAACATTTTTCTTTAACCTCAAGACTTATCATTTCTATTACCCCTTCACACTCACTTTTATGTTCTTTTTGGAGCACAGAAGAGGATAGATTTGTTTAACTACTCTTTATAAGTTAACTCTGAAGAGTCTCTGGATTATAAGAGGAGTCACACAACTTTCCAAGCAGTGTGAACAGCAAAACAACTTCTCCAAGGGAGTTGCACAAATGAGTGCTGATAAGAATCCTAAGAGAAGTACTGAAACATTTAACCTGTTTTCTCATCACTTCTGTGTTTCATTGCTTTGAAGTGTCTACACAACTTCCTTTCTAACTGACAAATAATTAAATTGGTGTTAAGAACATTTTCTAGAAATAGAGGGACTGGATTAGGAATCTCCAAACTGATGATATTGTGCTATTTTTAAATGGTAGAAAGTAAACTAGAAAATAATTTACATAAGGGTTTTGCAGGCCCCTTATATTCTCATATAGCCTGTCCTAGTGCCATGTATATATAATAAGTACTCACATAATTTACTGTCTATAAAATGTGGTTTGCTACTACAGAGCATTTAGCAGATAGTCTCCTCATTAAAAATTAGGAGGTTTAGGGATCTGTGCTTAGCAGAGATTAGACAAAAGAGGTGATGAAAATAGGCATTGGTGACTCACCTTAATATTTCTTTTAAATTCATTCACTCATTCCAGCCTGTTAAAAATCTGTTCAATGAATGAAAGTTATTAAATTTGCTAGGTTCTGCTGTTGATGGATACAGCAGATAAGAGAATAGTCCTTCCTTTTCCCCAGAGAGGTTATTTATGTAGTAAAGAACATACCTCATGTTTAATCGTGTTTTGCACAGGTGTGTATATAGTCAAAGGGAAGGTTAAAAATGCAACAGTGTATGATAAGATCATTTTTGTTTGGAGATTCAGGAGCCTGCAGAGTATTTGGACAAATCTTAAAGGATAAAATTAATGGAGAAGATATTCTAATAAACCAGAATAACATAATCAGTTTTATTTTGAACTAAATTTTGTAGAGGAAATTTTGATGGGCTATATAACTCTCTTCCCACAAGTCCTCAAAACCTTAAAAGAAAAAGAAAAAACATTTACTAATCTTTGTGTTGTTGTTCTAAATGCAAGTATATGAAGACCTTCATAATGGATGATGTCTATAGTGCATTTGCTAATTAATTCTAAGTTTAAAAAATAAGTTCTGAAAAGCACAAGTGATATAAGTGGTAACATAGAACTGGGATTAAGAACAATCAAATATCTAAATAAAACATTTCACTTGTTTTTATTTTGGGATGATGTATTCTGAATTTTTTAACTTGAACTATTAGATATGATCATTACTAAAAAATTTGTAAAGTGTAGATCAACAACCACCCCAAAAAGGAAAACTGTCCATTTAAAACATCCCCAAACTGCCCTGGCTGGTGTGGCTCAGTGGATTGAAGGCTGACCTGCAAACCACGGGGTTGCTGGTTCGATTCCCAGTGCAGGGCACATCCCAAGGTTGCAGGCCAGGTCCCCAGTAGGGGACATGTGAGATGCAACCACATGTTGATGTTTCTCTCCCTCTCTTTTTCCCAACCCTTCTCTAAAAATAAATAAATAAAGTCTTTTTTTTAAATCCCCAAACCCTATGCTCCAGATATAACCCCCATTAAAATAATAAGTTAACATTTTTTATGATACAATTGTTTTTTTTATTTTTTAATATAAATTTTTATTTTTACACCATGTTTATTCTATTATAGTTATCTCTATTACATTTGTCTCAATTTTTCTCCTTTTGCCCTCCTCCACGTGTCCCACCCCGCCCCCCACTCCCACAGTCAATTCCCACTCTGTTGTCCATGTCCATGGGTCATTCATACATGTTCTTTGTCTAGTCCCTTCTTCTTTCCACCATTGCCCTTCTTCCCCATCCCCTCTTGTCACTTTTAGTCTGCTCCATGTCTCCATGCATGTGCTTCATTTTATTCGTTAGTTTATTTTGCTGAATATAGTTCACTTATAGGTGAGATCATTATAGTATTTGTCTTTCACCAACTGGCTTATTTCACTTAGCATAATATTCTCCAGTTCCATCCGTGTTGTCTCAAAGACAGGAGTTCCTTCTTTCCTTTTTGCTTAAATGCAGATTGATTTTATTTATTTTTTTTAATGTCAGAATCCATTATAAAATATTAAAAATTTTAAGTCCATTACAGTCTCAGCAATGAAAACAACATGACGCCAGCACAGAAATAATCAAGTAGATCAATGAAATAAAAAAAAAAAATGAGCATTCTAGAAACAAATGTTTGTATCTGTCTAACAATATATGATTAAATTGATATTTCAAATGAATGGGGAAAATAAGACTCATTCAACAAATAAGGTGCATGAACCACTATTACTTGAAACAAAACAAATATACAGCCCTATTTCACACATTATACAAACAATATTCAGGTGAGTTAAAAATCAATATGTAAAATCTAAGGAGTTTTAAGAGAAAATACAAAATAGTATTTTTCTTACCCTGAAGTAAAATATTCAAACCCAGAAGCTATAAAATATTGACAGTATGACCATATTAAACCTTTAAGACTGTACAGTAATATACATACAAAAAAAGTTAAAGGACAAGTAACAGAATGGAAAATTTTTTGCAACACATTTAAAAAAAGAGTTAATAGTTTCTTGGTTTTTTAATTTTTTTAGGTAAAAAATTCTACAAACATTTAATCAAAAAATGGGTAAAGAATACCAAAGGTCATTTAAAGGTTTTTAAAAATAATAGAAATGGGCAAGAAATATACAAAAACAGGTTTAGTTTCAATAAATAATAAAGGAACAATTAAAATAACACATCATTGTCACAGATTAATAAGTATTAAAAATATTGGCAATATCAAGTATTGGTGACTGTGAAAGGAACTGGGTATTCATACTGTTTTTTTTCATCTTCTTAAAGCAGTCCCTTTAGCATATCTTGCAATGTTGGTTAGGTGGAGGTATATTCTTTTAGGCTTCTTTTGTCTGGGAAACTCCTTATTTCACCTTCCATTTTAATTGAGATACTTGCTGGGTAGAGCAGTCTTGGTTGCAGGCCTTTACTTTTTATTACTTGGAATATTTCTTGCCATTTGCCCTTCTAGTTTTTAGTGTTTCTGGTGAGAAGTCATTCCAGGGCTCCCTTATATGTTACTACCCCTTTCTCCTCTGTTGCCTTTAAGATTCTCTGTTAATCTTTGATATTTGCCATTTTAATAATGATGTGTCTTGGAGGGGGCCTCATTGGGTTCCTCTTGAATGGGACCCTCTGTGCTTCCTGCACTTGTGTGACTTTTTCTCTCCTCCAATTAGGGAAGTCTTCCGTCATTACTTTTTCAAACAGGTTCTCTATACCTTGCTCCTCTTCTCCTTCTGGTATCCCTATCATATGGATATTATTCTGTTTCAGGGTGTCCTGCATTTCCCTAAATGCTTCTTCATTCTTTTTGAGTCTTTTTGCATTTTCTTGCTCTTTCTGGGACCTTTTTTCTACTTTGTCCTCCAGCTCACTGATTCATTCCTCTGCTTCATCTAGCCTGCTTTTGATTCCTTCAACTGTGTTCTTCAATTCAGAAATTGTATTCTTCATTTCCTCTTGCCTCTTATTGATAGTTTCTATGTCCTTTTTCATGTTGACATATTTTGCAGTAAGTTCCTCATAGTTTCCCTGTAGTTTTTTGTGATTTTCTCTGAGCTCACTAAGCTTTCTTAGAACCATTGTTTTGAACTCATTATATGATAGTTTACTTGCGTCTATTTCATTTAGTTCTCTTTGTGAGGATTCCTCTTTTCTCTTCGATTGGGTGGTGTTTCTTTGTCTTCCCATTATTTGTGAGACTCTTCTCTTTTGCTTCTGCTTCTTAAATTGATCTGTCTTGATTTCCTGATTTTGTGGTGTGAACTTCTATGGTAGACTTCTGTTTTTTCTTTCTGTATATGCCTCTGATGATGTCAGATGTTGACCCTGTCTGACTGTAGGCAATCTGTTCGAGACTTCCAGGAATCATCTATCTGTGGCTATCTCCTTCAGTTGTTAATCTAGTCTGTCTGCACTCAGCAGGCTGGCTTAGACACCTCAGGGCAGGGCAGAGTCCCTCCAATAGTTATCATTTCTGTTGTTTATCATGCTAAGTATTATATTTCTGTTTTTTTTAAAGATTTTGTTTAGTGCTTCTGGGCTGTTTTCCTTTGTAAATATATATTTATGAATAAATGTATTAACATAAAAATATAAAAGTAATCTTTATCCATCTCCTTTTTAACAACCATAGGAATCAAACTGATCTATAACCTACTTTTTTATATATGTGTTTGCTTCTATATCACTAAGTATAGATTAATATAATTTTAATGAATGGATGCACCCAATAATGTGTTTCACATTAATTTAGTTAACCAATCACCTTTACACATTTAGATTATTTCCAAATTTTTAGACTTGGTTAGCAGAACCTTATATAATATATCTTTACATTATTGTGTAATTATTTCTTCAGAATAAAGAAATTCCTAGAAGGGGACTTGCAGGTTTAAAGAATGTGTACATTTTAAGACTTTTGGTTCATTTTGCTAAACACCCATCAAGTAGGATGTGTTTATTCATATTTTTCCCACAACTAAACCCCAGCAAAATTCTTCTCTCACGCTTTCAATTTTCTTTTTAATTTTTGTCACTCTCAATGAGGATAGCTCATTCTTTTATTTGACATTTATTTGATTATTAGGCTCAACATTTATTTCATATGTTTTTTGACCATTTATGTATTTGCACATGACATGTTCCTGTCCTTAGTTCATTTCTCTACCTAGAATTTATTTTTTTTCAAAAGTATGTATTGAATAATTCACACACACATACCACACATAATTAGTGTCTCCCCCCTGCCTCCCTCTCTATGATATGATAGCTCTATCATATTAAAACAATTCTACAGATATTTGTAGCGCTCTAGATTTCCTTAACTGTTTCTTTGTTTTGTTTATTCTTGTATCAGTATCAGACTTTAAAGAGCAATTGAGCAAATTTTTCTTACATATTTTACTTTTACTAAATTGTGACTGTCCTCACACATATACTTTTCTCCTGAGCTTTACTATCACTTCGTCAAGCCCTCAGAATCCCATTGGAAATTGGGATTTTGATTAATTTAAAACAACATCTTAAAATATTTTGGTTTCCCATTGGAGGGTATGTATCTTTCTTACATATATACACCTTAGTTTTTCCATATAGGATCTAATGTTTTACTATTGAGTTCATTTTTACTTTTTGTTTTGATCTTTGTATCTGGCTTGAATTTTAGAAGTGAACAATTTGAACCTTTTGCTTTTCTCTTAAGCTTTTGTCAGAAGTGATAAACCCAAGCTATTCAAAGGACTACAGATCAAGGTAAGGTGATTTTAAAGGAATGTCTTTTTTTCCAGTATTAATTAATTTATTTTTTGAAGATTGATGTCTTAAGGAATGAAGTCATGTTTATTACCACATTTACCCAGATTTAGGATTTCTTAGAGCTCTCTGGTGAAATATTAGACCCAAGTAGTGGGTCGGAAGTGTTGGGAATCTAGCCTAATTATAAACTGATTATAACAAAATTGTTAGATTTCTTAAACCAGAAAAAAATTTTAAAGTCAATTGCAGAATTCTGTCTGATAATTTATATGGACTGCTTATTTTAGCATTGATCTTATACAGTCAGTCTCTCTTGTTCATTATTTTGAACTTACCTGCTTCCCCCCATGAGATTTTAAGCTCTTTTGAGAATTTGAGAATATCTCCTATGCAGTAAATATTTGTTACAGTCAATAATAAGCTTAAATCCCAAATACACTACGTTGGTGCTAACAAGTATTTTTCTCTTTAGAGATAGATTGTCATTTTTTAATGAAATTTCATTAAATTCTTTCCCAAAAGACTTTCTTTAAGATCTGTTGTGGTGTTATATCTAAAAGTTTTTTGTATTACTGTTAAGTTTAGGGAAGCTGGATTGCATTGGTTTGGATTTTTTGGTTGAGGCTGAGAAGGCTCTTCTAAGCAGATAATAATAATGACACCCCTCTTTTTTTTTGTAGTATGTTCGTGGTTCGGACCCTGTACTAAAGCTTTTGGATGACAGTGGGAACATTGCTGAAGAACTGAGCATCCTGAAATGGAATACAGACAGCGTAGAAGAATTTCTGAGTGAAAAGTTGGAACGCATATAAATTTTGATTAAATTGTATCCTATCCTTTTGCTACCTTATCAAATGAAATGTTTCAGCACCTAGAAAATAATTTAGTTTTTCTTTCATCCTTTGATCAGTCTTTTACTGAGGCATTTAACATCTAATTAAAAGTTAAAGTAGCAGCACAGCCCATGATATCTAAGGACTTGGAGAGTTTAACAAACCTCATTTTTTATAAATTTCTATCCCCCTACAATTGTTGATACCACTAACAAAGTGCTTTGTAATAAGACTTGTGGTTAATTATGCAAATGATAGTTTGTGATAATTGGTCCAGTTTTATGAACAACAGATTTTTAAATTAGGGAGGTTAAAAAGAGAGATAATTACTACTATGCTTCATGTGCTGTGTGCTCTTTGAAAGTAATTACAGTAAACTGCAGAGCAAATAAGATATACCAGAGCCTCAACTGATTGCTTGATCCTCATATTCTCTCATATTTTTGTATTACCCAGCTTTCCTTTTAATAGAAATGCTCTAATACACCATAATGAATGAACAGCATAAACATTTTATGGCTTTGTTATTGTGAAATAGATTAAGATCTACTGTAAGAATGAAATATTCACTGATTTGCATTAATGAAGACTACACAGAAAACCATTTTGAGGATTTGTGTGGATCTGATACTTAGCAAATTCTTGTGCTTTACATTCTTACAGAAAAGCCAATTTAAAAGTGATCATTTGTAAGACCAAAACATAAATAAAGTTTCAAAAATCTAAATTTGAAATTCTTCTATTTGTCCTTTCATGTTTAAAAAATGACACATCTCAGTACACTCTTATTTTCTTGTCATATAAGCCTTTATTTGCCCTAGGCAAAATGTTAACTGGCTGCACTGTTGAAAACATAACTTCTTATTCTGGGTAATAGTACTTTATATTTTTCTAGCCATTTTTTTATTTGTCAAAGTGGCTTTATTTATAAACACATTTTTATTGTTATCCTACATAAAGAATATCTCGAATTATAGAATTTTTATGAGCTATTTAAAAATATAGAATGTTTAGGAGTTACTAAAAAATCAAAGGTTTTCAGGAGTATTTGATATCTTTCTCCCTGGCATATATCATCAGTTTGGCTCAAAGAAATGCCTATAAAAAATTTTTTAATGATTATTTTTCTTTGCGTAACCGTCTATCTGGTGAAAGTAACTTTACTTCATAAAAGGTAATTCACTAAGAACAACATTCATCCAGTGACTTTAGGTCATTTGAACTTATTACTAAAAAATTGGGCAAAAATCCTGTATGTCAACTTAATGTCAGGATAAATTCTTATAATCTGGAAACTTTCTTAATTTTTTATTTTGAATTAAACCATCTTAATGACGGATATTTGGAAGTCTTTAAATACAACTCTACCCAAAAACATTTATAAAATGTTTATTTTTAATAGAGATTAGTTATTAGTCTTTGCTAGCATTTTGTATCACATTATATTTAAAATTATCAAGTATATTTTTAAAGAGAGTAAGAGAATGAATAGGCCCTGGGCAATACAGTTAGTCAAAATACTATGGGATGTCCTTGGCAAACAGATTATGATCTACTTTTGATCCTCTAGATTAATGGAGAGGGCCATCATTTTGATAGCACAAGGCTCTGGATAAATTGGCACTAATCTCTGATGGCAATTATTACTTCAGAATAGGAGGGAAGTGAAGCCAATCATGGACAGTGGAAAAATACCGAGAGGAGTTGCTACCACATACAGAATAGTCAGATTGAAGGGATAAGATTTCAAAACTTACGGGATTGGCATAGAAAGCTAATTGGACTGGTCTCTAGGCCGGAAGAGCTTGTTAAATGAGTATCTGGCATTGGGATTTTTTTTTTAAGTGAAGAGAAGCTTAAAATGTCTATTATATTCAACTTATGAGAGATCAAAAGAGACTAAAGAACCCCACAGTATCTTACAGCTCGAAATTCTTGATGAATAAATGTGTATCTGCCAAGCTTCACTATTGTAATTGGGAGGTTCAAGTTAATCAGCCAATTCCATCTCTTTCACCAATTTCAATCAAAGAACAGCTAAAAGCTCTTTAAAGAAACAAAGAAATCTTGGTTACCAAGAAAGGGGTATAAATACCAATCCAAAAAGTACCATTTTGTAGTCAAATTCTGACATTTGATTATGCTTATTCAAGTTCATAAATGTGGATATGTAATAGTCGCTTGATATTTATAAATTTGCTCCCCCTGTCAAAATTGTTACTTATAACCTAAAACAGCTCATTTATCTCTAAATTTCTGAATTTGGCAAAAGCCTCTTATAAGAAACTATGAGCAAGAACTGACATTTCCTGTTATAAGAGGATTTGAGATTTGAAAGCTAGGCTAAAATTAATAAAGTGCAGAAAATACTCTTGAAAGCAAATACTGCAGAACTTTGGAAGTTAAAACTGGCAGTAGCTAGTATGTGTAAGCATGTCTACAAACACATGGGAAGTAGGAGTACAGGTTCCAGATACAAGCACAATCACTTATTTCTTTTACCTGAAAATAAAGTACCTTTTAATTAAATTCTGTGGTGGCAGAGGACTTTCCTGGGAGGAGAAAGCCTGCATTTGTGTTTAAAAATTCAAAACAGACTTTTGCTGATTAAATATAAATATTTTACCTTCAAAGTAACCCTTGACCGAAGAATCAGCAGTATGAAATATAGTTATTTAAAAATATTGAGGTAATTAAACTAAGAGTTACTGTGTAAAACCTCTAAAACGTCCCTTTGCCATTCTTTCCTGTTAACCACTCGTGAAATATAAGAATAGCATTTTGTCTATTCAGCATTATGACAAGTTGAGAACTTGAAATTCAAAACTTTAAAACAAAAAACTTTTTGGTAGAAAAATCTAAACTACAGCTGATCCTTATTGGTGAATTCCATTAGTTACATATTCACCTACTGAACCATTAAAATTTAATTGCAACCCCACAATTACAATACCCGAGGCACTTTTGAGGTCATTAGCAGGTGGGGTGTATGCAGAACAGTGAAAAATTTGTCACCCAGTGCATGCATTTCCAGCCAAGTCCAAATAAGATGACACCGCCTACTTTCAGCTCTCATGCTATAATAAATCTTCTTTTCACAGTCTACTTTGTGCCACTTTTTGGCATTTTTGTGCTTTTTCTTGGTTATCTAGCTGTTTAAAATGGTCCCCGAGCATAGTGCTGAAATGCTGTCTGTATTCCTTAAGCCCAAGAAGGCTGTGACGTGCCTTGTGCAAAAATACATATTTTAGATAAGTTTTGTTCAGGCATGAGTTACCGTGCTATCAGCCATGAGTTGAATGTTAATAAATCAATCTATTTTAAATAAGTTATCTTTAAATGGAAACACATAAAACAAGGGTATGGATGGATAGGTTGACAATACTGTTGTGACCCGAAACTTCCAGGAACCTAACCTTGTACATCCCCTAAGAGCAAAAGCTCAGTATTTGTTAATACAGTGTTTGTAGCAACTTTATAGAACATAATTAACTACCGTGAGTACTGGGAATTTCAAAACACTTTTCATGGAGATATAATTTACATTTAAAATTCACTCAACAATTCAGTGGCTTTTTAGTATGTTCAGAATTGTGTTACCAAAATCAATCTAAATTTAGAGCATTTTCATAAGCCCAAAAAGAAATCCTATACCCACCAGCAGTCACTCCCACACTTCCTCCTCCCACCCTTAAACAACCACTGATCTGCTTTCTGTATGGATTTGACTATTCTGGACATTTCATCTAAATGGAATCATGTAATATGTGGCCTTTTGTGTCTGGCTTCTTTTACTTTGCATGTTTTCAAGGTTCATCCATATTACAGTATGTATCAGTACTTTGTTCCTTTTTGTGGCTGAATAATCCTCCTTTATGAATATACCACATTTTATGCATTATTTGGTAGACATTTGGGTTGTTTCCATTTTTATTATGAATAATACGAATAACACATTCATGTACAAGTTTTTGTGTGGAAATGTTTTAATTTCTCTTATATATTGATGATAATAATGAGACTTCCAGTCAAGATAGAGACATAGCAGACATGCTTCACCTTCTTGCACCTGTAATTGTGATCGAATTATAATTAAACCTCAAAATAAATAATACCAGGAACTTCCAGAAAATCAAACTATATGGAAGTCAGATAACCAAGGGTTTAAAGAAGCCTCATTCATCCAGACAGGTAAGAGGGACAATGATGCAACTGGACAGAGAGGCGAAGAGACGCAGTGTGGCACAGGGAGGTGGTGGCAGCAGAACGGGTGGGCCCACATTCACATGTGGTGGATAAAAATTGGGAAAGATACTTTGGGAGCAAGCAACCCCAGCCCAAGCTAGACCACACAGCTCAGAGTTCCAGCACTGGGAATATAAATCCCCATAACTTATGGCTGTGAAAACTAGTGGGGGTTCAGGTGGTGGAAGAAACTGCCAGGGTTTTAGGAGATTCCAATTAAAGGGCACACACAGTTGTATAATGTAGGCAAACCCACCCATTCTGGGATTCAGCACCAGGGCAAAAGCTGGAATGGCACCAGTAGCATACTGGGAGTGGGTGAAGTGACTGGAAACAGGGAAAGTGCTGGGCAAACCTCTAAAGCCAGGTGGCAGCAGAGTCTCCTCTCTGTGCCCTCCCCCAACACAGAGCCACAAAGCAGTAAAGTGGGTTGCCCTACACTGGCAATTACCTAAGGCTCTGCCCCACACAATTTACTGGGGCCTTTTTTTTCTTCAGTAGGCCATGCTACTAAGGGAGTCAAAGCAGCTCTACCTAATACACAGAAACAAACACAGGGAGGCTGCCAAATTGAGAAAACAAAGAAATATGGCCCAAATGAAAGAACAAAACAAAATTCCAGAAAAAGAACTAAAAATGGAGATAACCAACCTATCAGATGCAGAGTCCAAAACACTGGTGATCAGGATGCTTGAAGAATTCATTGAGTATGACAACAACATAAAGGAAGAAATAAAGGTTACACTAAGTGAAATAAAAATCTACAGTGAACCAAAAGTGAAGGGGAGGAAGCTAGGATTCACGTCAACAATTTGGAACAGAAGGAAAAAAATAAACATTCAACCAGACAAGAAGAAGCAACAATTCAAAGGAATGAGGACAGTTATAAGAAGCCTCTGAGACATTTCCAAACTTACCAATATCTGAATCATAGGGATACCAGAAGGAGAAGAGGAAGAGCAAGAAATTGAAAACTTAATTGAAAAAATAATGAAAGAAAACTTCCCTAATTTGGTGAAGGCAATAGACATACAAGTCCAGGAAGCACAGAGAGTCCCAAACAAGTTGGACCCAAAGAGGACCACACCAATCACACCATAATTAAAATGCCAAAAGTTAAAGAGAGAATCTTAAAAGCAGAAAGAGAGTGTTACCTACAAAGGAATTCCCATAAGGCTCTGATTTCTCAAAAGAAACCTTGCAGGCAAGAAGGGGCTGGAAAGAGGTATTCAAAGTCATGAAAAGCAAGGATATACAATATAGATTACTTTATCCAGCAAAGTTGTCATTTAGAATGGAAGGGCAGATAAAGTGCTCCCCAGATAAGGTCAAGTTAAAGGAGTTCATCATCACCAAGCCATTATTAATGAAATGTTAAAGGGACTTATTTAAGAAAAAAGAGGAAGATCAAAACTATGAACATTAAAATGACAACAGTTCACAACTATCAATAACCAAATCTAAAAAAAATAAACGAGAACAGGAACAGAATCATAGGTATGGAGATGATTTGGACATTTGGAGGGTTATCAGCTGGAAGGGGGAGGGGAAGAATGGGGAAAATATGCAGGGATTAAGAAGCATAACTGGTAGGTACATAATAGACAGGGGTTGTTAAGAATAGTATAGGAAATGGAGAAGCTAAAGAACTTACGTGTATGACCCATGGACATGAACTAAAGTGGGGGAATGCTGGAGGGAAGGGGTGTATCACGTGGAGGGGGGGGCAAAGGGGAAAAAAATTGGGACAACTGTAAGAGCATGATCAATAAGATGTATTTTTTTAAAAAAGATATATATCTATAAATGGAATTTCTGAGTCATACTGTCTGTTTAACTTTTTGCAGAACTGCCAGGCTTTCCAAAGATAGCATTTTACATTCCCACCAGTAATGTACATGGGTTCTAATTACTGCACATCCTAAATTTCTTGAGCTCTCATTAAAAGTACTCCTTTCGCAGTCCTATCATCAGGGCCCATTGAGATGTATTACACACTTTGCCCTCTACTAAGTGGTTTTCGGGTTGTGATTCTTTTTTAATTCTTCCAATGGCATGTTTCATTCTCAATTTTACCTGCTTCTTCTGCCATCTGTCACTTTACAGGATTTTAACTTGTTTTCTCTTCCCCAGTTTCAGTCATAAATAAAAACCACACCTGTAATAACTCCATATTTGATAGAGATCATATGCTAGTGGGACAAGTAACCATTACATAAAAGTACAAACATATAACTGCAATTATGGTAAGTTCAGTGATAAGAAAAAGTTATTAGAAGAGAATTACAAAGGAAACTGATAAGTTTAGGAATCTCTGAAGGATGTGACACTAAAACTGAGACCTAAAATATGAACAGAAGCTACCAGGAAAAAGTGAATTGAAATCCCTTCTAGTCAGAGGAAAGTATGTGCCAATAGCCTGACTTAGTAGAAAGCCTGGACCCTTCACATGTCTGAAAGAAGGCCATTGGCTCTGGAAACTGTCAGATGGAAGAACAGCAGGAAATGAGGCTGGGAAGGTAGACTAGGAGGATCTGGTCTGGGCCATCTTACAAATTTAGCTATATTCCCCGGGGAAGACTAAGACTCTTGAGATATTTGTGTGATTTATTTCATTTAAATGGCATTCTCCTTTGGTTCATTTTCATAATAAAGTGCTTTTGAAACGTGAAAAAAAATAAAGAATATAGCTAATTCTAAATTGTTTTTAGAATAAAACCAGAAAAGGAAAACACCTTAAGCAGGGAAATGGCAAAATCCAGAAAGATCAACTCTAAACATCATGAGCAATCAGCAAATATTCGATTATGTCTATGTAAATACTACATGCTTTATCTCATGCTTTTACTATGATGAATAATTTAGGAGCCTTTAATATACAATTTGCTTCTTAAACATACTCATCAACTTGCTTTGAAAACAAAAAAAGATAAGCCTAAGTCTAAATGTTAAATTTTATGAGATTCCACTGTTTGTTTCCCCAGGATTCCCCAGGATTACTCAAAGGATTCCTAGAGTATTCACTAGTGACGAGAACTAACGGAAGTGCATAATAGTTCACACCGCACTCCAGCATTCCTCCTCGCCTCACCAATTGATTGAGATTGAGCTGAGCACCAATCTCAATTCTAGCTCCAAAGAAGAATCATGGAACCCCAACCTTGGAACTATTTAACTCCATCTCTATGAAACTTCTCTGTTTGCCACTGTCACTGTAACTAGGACCAGTGTTCTTGCTGGTTTTACCTCTTCCTACGGAGTCCCTGGCTCCTGTTGCCTCATCTCCCACATCGTGAATGACCATATTACCCGGCTGGACCACCCTATCTGCCATTCTAGATTTCGAAATCTGTTCTCCTGTCCAGAATTGTGTTTCCATTTTTTTCTTTCATGGCTTGAACTTCTGAATACTGACCTGTAGCCCAAAATCTCTGACCTGATTTCTGTATTTTCCTCCTAACCTGATCCTATGATCAATGAATGACTAACTCATCTACTTTAAATCCACGTATTTTATCTCTTCACCATAGTCCAACAGTACAGCACTCTTCAGTTCTTATGGATATGGAATCAAATCTCCTTGCCTGTATCTATCCCTTGTCTAGCCACTCAGTATCAGCTAGATCTTACTTACCCTACAGACCCAGCCCAGATCCCAGACACGCATCTTGTAGTCTAGTGTTGACCACGGCATAACCGCCCCAAAACTCAATGGCTTAAAAGTTCAAAACAATGATTATTTATTTTGCCCACAAATGTGTACTTTGGACAGGGCTCAGTGAGGAGAGCTCATCTCTGCTCTACAGGTGTCAGCTGGACCAGCTCAACTAGGGCAAGAGGATCCAAGACGGATCATTTACACAGCTGGCACACTGGCATTGGCTGTCAATTCCTTTCCACTAGGCAGCTTAATCTTCCTTACAGCATGTTGACTAAGCTCCAAAAGCAAACATTCTAACAAGCAGGAAATGGAAACTGCTCACTTCTTAAGGCCTACACCTAGAAATAACACAACGTCACTTCCACCATTATCTGTGGGTCAAGCAGCCACAGAGTCCAGAGTCAGAGGAAGAAGACAAAAACTCAATGGAGAATGTCAAAAGAATTATAGCCCTGGCCAGGTGGCTCAGTTGGTTGGAGCATCATCCCATACACCAATGGGTGGTTGGTTTGATTCCCAGTCAGGACACATACCTAGGTTGTGGGTTTGATCCCTGGTTGGGGCATATAAGGGAGATGACCGATTGCTGTTTCTCTGCCACATCGATGTTTCTCTTTCTCTCCCTCTCTTTATTAAAAATCAGGAACAAAAATATCCTTGGTGAGGATTTAAAGAGAAGAATTATAGAGTCGTGTTTTAAAACCATATCTACTCATCTGCAGTCCAAAGCATTTGGGTGATATTCATTTTTTTTTAAAACGTGTTTTTCTTTTGCCTTACAGAGCATTTTTCTTTCTTTAAAGATATTATTTATTTATTTTTAGAGAGAGGAGAAAGGAGGGAGAAAGAGAGAGCAATCAGTTGCCTCTCCCATGAACGCTGTCCGGGGACTGAACCCACAACACAGGCATGTTCCCTGACCGGGAATCAAACTAGTGACCTTTCGCTTTGCAGGATGGCACCCAACCAATTGAGCCACACCAGTCAGGGCATGGACATTTTTCTTACTTCACGTTTGCTTTAGTGCTGTCTGAAAAATTCTTAGTTGCTACATGTGGCTCTAGGCCTATCTATTGTCAGTGAGTTAATTAGGAACAAAAACTTGCCTATCAGTCTTCTAATAGAGAAAAGCAAATTCATCAGTTTTGTGCTGTTAATTTTCAAAGCAACATGAACTTCTCTAAGTTAGCTTCACATAAGATGCTCCTAACTTTAATGCAGAGCTGATGTAGGACACCTGCCTACCCTCCCAGCACAAGTCAGTAATTCTGTATATCTGATCTCCTTATTTGTAATTGGTGTAAATAAACATATTCATAAGTATAATCATTTGTTTTAAATAGTTAATATTCCCTTTGTAATGTGTCAAGTTAGCTAGGCTATAGCACCCAAAACACCTATCTATATGTTGTAACGGTACTATTTAGACGTGATTAGCAGTTATAGTAAATGGACTTTAAGTAAAGCAGATTACCTCCATAATACAGGTGGGACTCATCCAATCAGTTAACTGCCTTAAGAACAAAGACTGAGTTTTCCTAAGTCAAAGAAACTGCCTCAAGAATGAAACACAGAAACCTTGCCTGAGTTTCCAGACTGCTGGGCTTCCCTGTGGATTTCAGACTCAAGACAGCAACATCAACTCTTACCTGAATTTCCAACCAGCCTGCTGTAATGCCTACAGATTTCAGACTTCCCAGACTGCACAATCTCATGACCCAATTCCTTAAAATACATAGATGCCAGATAAATGATGGATAGAAAGATGCATTATCAAAATATGTATATATCTCTATACAAACAAAATATATTCTATTGGTCTTGTTTCTCTAGAGAATATGACTACTATACCTTTTGCAATATTACGTGCATTAATGATTAACTTTCACTTATAAAGATTTGCAAGAAATGGATCAACATAAGTCTAGACTATTACAGGTTTTTTATAAAACCTATGTTCAGAGATTGTCAGACTGATAGTATTTCAGTCTTAACAGGATTTTGACAGGCTCCTCCTCATAGTGTAAGAGTGGAAAATTATAACAGTGGGAAATTGTTACCCCCCTCACCATTCTTTTGACATTGTTTCTATAAATGCTGACTTTGACTAACATGTACTTATAGATAAATAGCATGTTTGTGTAAGAATCCTAGGAACTAACTTCAAAAGATACAGATTCTGACCTTCAGGCGTCCCAGCCCCGGGAGATTTGCTGGCCTTCAATGGCGGAGCCAGGAGGATGGGAAGCCAGGATGATGCACTCCAGACCATCACTTGCCTCATCAGAATGGACTGTGCACATAGAGAACTTTTCAAACCCTTCCCTTGATCGCTTTGTTCCCCTCTCCCTCCTTATAAAAACCCCCGCCTGCACTGAGAGGCGGAGATGGGCTTTGAGACAAGAGTCCCCCATCTTCCAGGTGGCCAGCACCTGAAAATAAACCACATCAGCACCTGCCTCTTGAGTACTGGCTTTTGTAGCGGCAGGCAGCCGGGCCTGTGTTTGGTTACAATAGCCACTTAGCCAAAGAGTCTCTGTCAAATGGTGGCGGTTTCCCCCATTAGCAGTAACATATGGGATTGTGTTTATGTTTGACTGCATATGATGTATACTATCAAAGCTGACTGAAAGAGTTGTTTAACACTATTTACAAGAAAAGATTTAGATGTAAAAAAAAAAAAAAAGTCATCTTTGGATTGTAAACAATGATGCCTGTCGATTGGTTCAGAAATTTCTGAAAGGCAGAACAATAGTGGGAAAAATATGTTTTGTGATTGATTTGCAAACAGAAGTGGAAAAGTTACTAGCATAGGTCTAGAGGAACTACCTCTTGTCAAATTAATGTAATCTTTTTTGGCAGTTATTAGCCTGTTAGAAGAAGGAGAAATGATGGATGGAATCTGTATTAAATGTAGCCAGGTATTTTATCCTGTCTGACATTACATAGTTATTTGTTAGGGAAAAAAAAAATCTAACACCTCAGCTCTTAAGTGGGTACATCTGAGAATGGTGAAGTATTTGTTCTCAGTTATTTTCAATAGATTGGTATCAACCTAGAGCAAAGGAAGGGGCATCTTCAGGTTTCCATTATGATGTGATTTGCTAGAATCATGGGACTTGGCAGTGAGTAGCCAAGGGCGGAGGAGAGGGTTGTGACCCACCATAGGGAATTCTCTTACTCTCTGCCATTTTTCCATCAGCACTGAACTTTCATTGTTTACTCCTCCCTGTGACTTCTCTCGGGAGAAGTCACACTCCCAAGTGCCCGTCACGTATAAAGGTAGTCCTTCTGCCCTCTTTTTTCATATTTGACAGCACGTTGATTTTTCTCATAAACATTGGGTATATTGGGTGGTCTTCTCTCATTTTGAGACACTGAAGGTTAGGACTTCGACATATGAATTTGGGGGAAATGATTCATCTCATAATGATAGAGGAACTCAAGAGTTAAAGATTTTAGTTTCTGTGATAGTTGATAGGTTTAAGTGATTAATGCACGTGGAGAGCTGTTATTCCAGTAACTGGAATGCATGACCCACATGGCTCCGGGAGGTCAGCAAGCAACTCAGCCTCTGTGCCCCAGGGGGTCTGCATGTGATGAGCATGGTATCTGAGCCATTGTGTTCCAAGGAGGATGCAGATAAAGAATTGTTAATCAAAAGAAGTACTAGGAAAATTGCCGCTGGATTGCAACTCTTATTCTTTTCTTCCAAATCCCTTACCTACCCTTTCTTCATATAAACATGTAGACTTGAGATGAGATGTTATGATGGATTTTAAGGGTATATTATCTGCCATCTTCTAAGATCACTGGCATCTGAATAAAGCACCCATAAAGATTCAATCCTTGTCTCTACTTACTGGTTCTGGTAGTGATAAGGCAGCAAGGATGCTGACATTCCTGGTTTCAGTATTCCCATTTCCCATTCAAAAGTTAAGCCTAGAGGTGTTACTTTGCCCATTTAGTGTTAACTGTTCCCAGAACATTCCAAATATAGCCTGTTTTCCCTCAAAGAAAATAAAACATACACGTACCAAAACATTTCCAATTAAAATAGGCACTGAACAGACATATTTCTGCCAAGAATAATCTCTGCTCTTCTCAAAGCTGGTTTACGAGATTGTAAATTGAGACCAGCCTTTGCTTTTTACTCGATAGGGGCAGTGAGTCAGGATTTCCTGAAATGAAGCAACCATGTAAAATGCATTAGTGGCTTCTAGGAGACCTCACACTTTCTCATGCCAAGGAATTGACCTGTTTTCTACTTGGCATCTCTTTCATATTCCCCAATGATCTTAGTTAAGCTCCTCCTGTCAGCCTCAGAGTCAGTATGATGACGTAGCTAATGTTCATCGATCAAAGTTTATTTTTTCTACAAACATATAATCCTGGTGATGATTGCTACATATCAGTGAGAAGGATGAATTCCAAGCCTGAATCATGATTTCTTTTTCAGTCAAATCTACACTAGCTGTTAGTCTTAGTTGAATTCCTTGCATTGCTTAACCCAATTATGATCTGGTTTCAGTCCCGCCTCAGAACAGAAATCTCCTAATTGCTAATCCCTTGGTCTCCTTCTATTTGAACTTTCCGTATCAGTTTCACTTCTGCCCTGGAACACCTTTTGCTTCTAGCACACCACTTTTCCCTAGTTCCCTTCTGTCCCTCATGGGTTACTTTTCCTCTGCTTATGCCACAAACATTGCAGGTTGTCCCCCCCACAGCTCTTCTCTCTCTGCCAAGTGTCTGAAATTGAAAGAGCATCAGGGGCTAGGCCACGTAGGTAACATGGAAGTCAGATTAATAAGGAGTGATAAGAACTCTGGCAAAGATAAAATGCATACTCCATATAAAGGCTCCACAATTGAACATTTTTAAAACACCATCTTGACCAAAACCCTTTCACTGACTGGATTGGACTCTACAGCTCTTTCAGTGACTGGCTATTCTCAGAATCCAGGTCTTCCAGTCCAGGACTCTGAAAGCAGGGCCCATTGATAGCTCATTCTACGTACCAATTAAGCCCTGCATAATAAACTACAATCATTTCTGACTTTGAGCTCAGGGGCCTTGGGTAAGTCACCCAACCTGATTCATTTTTAATATGTAAAACAGGCTTCCCTAGAGGCTCACTTACCATAAATTTGTTTTTTAACATGAGGCAAACATCTCACTAAGTGGAAGGCACATCATTTATATCTTAAATGTTTCCAAAGGGCTCTTTCCTATTTCTCTAGAAAATGCATGGAGGTGATGTAGAAGCGTCACCTCTATGCATCCCAAGGGTCTCTTCAATTCATGTCACCTACCCATCATTTACTTACACCGTTACGTCTGACACTTGAGCAGAACTCATGAGGGAATATCATAGTTTAAAAGAAGGGAAGGACTCACCTTCTTCACCCCCACAATCTTAGTTTTTTACACTCTGCCAGTATCCCAAATATGTATTCATTTAACACACTTTCTTATTGAAGTTCAATTTTCTATGAGAAAACTTGTTTCAAAGAAGAATCCAAATGAAAACCCTACATCTGAAGATGCTTTTCCTTGCACATTCAGAGTAGACATTTTTAAAAGCTATAGGAGACTGTTTTCTTGAGAGAGTTCTTGAAATGATGCACAATCTCACACAGTAGTTTTTATGTTTGCTGAAGCTGCTACAAAGACACCAGAGGAATTACTCTTGGAGGTAGAGACTAAAAAGAGACCTCTGCTTCTCCAAGATGGGTTATCACCAGCTCAGCAGGACAAGTGCATTTTGGCTCAAGCACCACTGGTCCTCATTTCGAAAGGTCCTGAAAAAGTGAAACAATCCCTGCCCCTTAATTCAAAATAAAAGAGGACCCTGACTGTCAGTATATCAGACAAAAAGAGACACAGGAAGAAGCACAAGGCTGAGGTTCAGGCTTCCCACCGCCCTCCCACGCTCACTTGGCATCCATCCCCAGTTCTTTCTACCTCAATCCCCTCTGCTTAACATAGATTAAAATACCACGCGTTTTCATCAAGTCCTCCCTTGAAGCAGTTACTTCATTTCCATCCTCCTCCAGCTCATCTGGCCTGCCCTTTTCCTCCAACTTTGCCTCGAACAATTGACACAAATAAATTCTGCCTCTTTCTACTGGTGTTCTCTGCATACCTTGCTAGAATTAAGTGCCACAAGGGCACAGACCCTGTTCCTCTTGTTAGCATTGTATTCCTGGGGCTGAGTTCACCGTCTGGCACAAAGAAGGCGTTTCATAAAAACTTGTTAAAATAAACAGAATGTTCATCCACACTGCCACATCTTTGCCCCAATAATTCTCTATACCTGGAATGTCCTCACTTTTGATTTCCAAATTCTCAAGCCCAGTTTATTCTCTGTTACGGAATAACTGTGTCTCCTCAAAATTCACATGGTAAAATACCCTCAATGTAATAGCACTAACAGGTGGAGCCTTTGGGCAGCAATTAGGTCTTCAGGGTGGAGCCCTCCCGGTGAGGACGCAGCAAGAACAGGGCCATTCTGTGGCGTAGGAATCTTCCGATCAGTGATGGGAAGCAAGCTCTCGCCAGCTACAGAATCTGCTGGTGCCTTCATCCGGGACTTCCCAGACTCCAGAACTATACGATGTAAATTTATGTTGTCTATAAGCCACCCAGTCTATGATACTTTGTAATAGAAGCACAAACTGACTAAGACAGCCTCATTCTCCCAGCGGGAATGGCATTTCAAGTCTGCTCTGTACCATTCAGAGATTAAATATGTCTCATGCTGGTAATCCCTTTTCAGTTTTCAGATAAAGACACAGTCAACTAAGTTCCTTGCTACTAAAACACATTTGGTTGCTCAGCGAGCACAGAGACTCCTTAAGGAGACACTTGTTTATAATATCTGCCACTTGCCAGCAGGAGCTGCACTTGTATTTTGAGTATCAGGACTGCAGTGTTCAGCTTTCAAATAAGTTAGCTTAATTCCAGGAAATTCTGAGAAACGGCAAGAAATTTGTCAGAAAGGATAGAACAAGCAGCCCTGATCCAAGGAACACGAGAGCCTCCTTATAGGAAAATAATTTCTTAAGAAGGGCGATAAATTTCCTTGACAGGAACATTTGGGCCTGGACTTTTCTAAATTCTGTCTGTCCACACAGCACACCCTCTCTCCCATTTTTACATGCATGGACTGAATAAGAACTCTTCTATGGGGTTCTTTCCTTTTTTTTTTACTTTAAATTATTTTTTATTTTTTAGTTACAGTTGACATGAAATATTATATGAATTTCATATTTGAGATGATGGCCTCTGTGATTATTTTGTCCTGCACACAGTCATTGAAGAGAGTATTTTGGGCTCTTGTCAATGGCTTGCTCTAAGGTGAAGACTCATGGGGATACTCGTTTCTCCTTCATGACAAGAAGGAGATAAACACCAATTAAAATCCAACTTTGGTGGTAGAGACACACAACCTCAGACTCAAAGAGGGAATTTTATCCCCCAAGAGTAGTTTCCACTTGATGACAGAAATGGTCAATTTTTCTTCCGCGAGGCAGTCTGTGACATACTAGATTAATTAAGTCTATATTTATCAAATGGAAACTTGTACCAGGACTCTTTCCATTGTAAAGATAATAAAGCTAACTCAAACCAGCCTAAGGCAAAAAGAGAATTTAGCAGCAAACCTAACTGAAAAGTCCCAAGGTTGTCTGGCTTTCGGCCTGGCCTAAGGCAGAAGTTGGCAAACTATATAGCCTATTTGCCTGTTTTACAAATTAAATTTTATTGGCATAGAGCCAGGCTTGTGCATGTATACATTGTTTACAGCTGCTTTCAAGATACAGCAGCAGTGCCAGATACTTGCAAGAAAAATGTTATAGCCAGCAAAACCTAAAATATTTACAATGCAGCCCTTTCCAGAAGTTTGCCAGCCCCTGACCAAGTGCTCAAGTGACGTCATCAGGATTCTCTCAGCTGATCCTTGTCTGAGATGGCGTCACTCTTGGGCTTGACATGTGTCCCCAGCAAGTCTATGCTGATATCATTCCTTTCTTGTGACAGTCCTAGTTGAGAAGAGCACGTCTTTTCCAGTAACTTGTGAAAGTCCTAGGATTTACTGTAAGCTGACAACTTGGGTGAGGTACCCATCCTTGGATTGATGCCTTATGGCTAGGAAAATGGATTTATATGGATTGTACCAGTCACCCCCAAGCCACAGGGGCTGAGAAAAAGGGAGAGTTTGTCCAAGGAGGAAGGATACTGGGAAGGCAAAGCCTACAAATGTCCTTTGTAAAACTTCTCACTTCACATGTGGTTGGTCCTATTCTGATTCTGAATATTTTTCAGGGCATGTCAATGAGACTTTTGTATGATTACAGAGACCTTGGGAGAGTTACTATTAATAACAACAACCCGTTGTTACTGATGTGATTTCAGAGCCAGATACTATTATAAGCACTTCATAAATATTATATTGTTTATCCTTCCAACAGCTCTAAAAACCATGCATTTTTATTTCTATTTTACTAATGAGGCAACTAAGAATGAGAAGTTTACTAATAACATGTCCTAAAAGTCCCAGAGTCAGGAATGGAACCTAGATCTGTCTAACTCCAAACTTGAACTATGCGGCCCTGTCTCCCCAATCTAGTTATGGCCTCACATTCCTGGAAATCCCCTACTACCCCACCCCGTCAGTGCCTCAATAGTGCCTGAGCCCTGACCTGGTGACCAGGAGGCTTGAATCTGAGTGAACAGCTGTGCCATTAACTCACTGGGTAACGCCAGCAAGGGACTTGATCAATTTTTGGAATCTCAGTTTTGTCATCTATGAAATGAATAGTTTAAACTACTAATGACATTCAAACTATGTTCTGTAGAGCATAGGGGCTCCCCGTGGCAACACCATAGAGTCTGCCGTGGAGAGCAAGGAGACAGCCAACAGGCGCTCCCTCCACACTCATTCTGCCCCGTCAACTCCATTGCTTTCTGTTGGTCTTGTTCTTAAGTCTAATAAAGAATACAGATTTATGCCATAGGAAAAAGTTAACCATGGCACTAGAAGACCTTTAAGAGCTTTGTCAATATTCTCTGCTTCTTCTTGCACCTCTTTTCTTTATCTGTGTCCTGGGAGGCTGTCCGGGATGGATGGGCCACATCCCTGTGCTCTGCCTTCCTGTCGAGTTCAGCCAACAGGAGGGAGTAGCAGAAAAAGAAAGAATGGAAAGAGAGACAGGTTGGGGTATTGATTCCCATGGCTCAGTGGCTGGATTCAGAGACCGCAGCTCCTGCCAGGTGGCCGTCTCCTTCAGCTCTCTTTGGTTTGGGAGACTGCTTTCTTCTCTGGTCCGCTCCTGTCTAGGGGCCGTAGTGGCTCACTGCTGTCGCTCGTCCTGAGGTTCGTTACCATTCCTTGGGATCTTGTTGCAATGAAAATGTGTCTGGTTTACATAGACATCTTTGTGAATAGTCCCTTCTTTAAATACTTTCCTTTCCTCATTTTGAGTGGGCCATCAGAACACTGTATAATCTATTAGGACTTTAGGATCTGGGATTCAGCCCACAGTAAACTTAGGTTCAACTATCCCACTTTCCTATCCATTCCCACACCACTTGAATGTCTGCTAAGTGCCAGGCACAGCTGATAGTGAATTGTTCCTTTGGCACTAACATTCTTTCAGTTTATGACTCAAAACCCCTCATAGAAATTATTTGAGTGCTCCTTTTTTTAAAGCAGAAGGAGGAAAAACATAGCAAAATAGATGGACATCTGGGGATTTCTTTCAAAACATTTAAAAGAGTAAGCACTGCTTTTCCCAATCATTGCTTTTATCCCTTTGCTCCTCCCTTTAACAAACATTTATGGAGCACCTGTTGTGTTCTAGACATTGGCTTGGCCCTGAAGATACGGACCCAGTGCAACTGTCAATGAATTCACAGACCTGTGAGAGAAAGGCAAGAAAATGAGGAATTTATCTATCATACTACAAGGAGAATACCCATTCCCAGAATGATTCACTCTCAGACTGTGAGATACCCGCAGAATTAATGATGGTTCAGTATCAATCTTTCAATAAGGGCTGCAATGAAAATATGTCTGGTTAATTTAGCTTTAGATAATGTGAAAATAAATTTTACTATTCAAATGTAATCTGCCTCTTAATATAATATATTCTCATTCTTTGGGAGTCTACTGATTCAGATTTTAAGTAATTCATTGAAGTACTTACCTTCACTCCTGACAAACATTTTTAAATATAGTAATTCCCTTCCTCTTCAGAGTCTTCTTTATTAACACAAGGAATTCAATCCAAAATTCAGGGTTTGAGACATATACATATAAACATATAAATAAGTGCAACATAATAGGAAGATGGGAGATATGAGAAGCACTGAGGCTCTGAAAAAAAGGAGCAGTGAGGAGGTAATATTTGAGCGGTGAAAGCGAGGGAGGGTCGATCTACAGAGCTTGGAAAATGGAGATCAAGTATTTTAGAGCTAGAGAAGAAAACGTACACAGGCCTGCCAACAAGAAGTTACAGAATGTGCTTTGGACACTACAGATAGCTCAATATAACTAATAACGTTAATGTGGTGGAGAGATCTATCATTTTTGCTACTCAACGACCACAACCATTCACCCTTCACCTAGTGAGGATGATATCCCGTATTATGGTTGGAGAATAAGCCCTCCCTGGTGTTATCCATTATGTATGAGAGAGACTGACAACCTTCGGCTCCAAAGGTTTCAATTAATCAACATAATCGAGCTTCGTGGCCAAAGTAATTGGTTCAATGACGGGCATGTAACCCAATTTAGGCCAATTAGAATCAGAACCAAGACTTGTGTTTGAATGCGACAGAGCTCTAGCCAGAATTCAATGGTAAGAATTCTCTTTCCACTGGGTTTGAAGTTAAGAGGATGCAGAGGCAAGAGCCTCTGCAGCCAGCCTGTGACCGTGAGGGGGAGAGCCTGACTGAGAATGGAGCGAGCCCAGGGGAAGGTGTCCTAAAGGCAGGCAGAGAGGAACTGGGTTTTCATGAATTTGCTCCTGAAGCTGAAATAATCCTTGAGTATTCCATTAGCCAAACAATTATTACATTAATCAATAAATTCCCTTAATTTCCTGAACCGGTTTTAATTAGGATTTCATGTCTACTTAAACACATGTAGAAGTGAAGGAGTGTTGATACTGTTATAAATCAGACTGCAGAAGACCTTGAATACCAGGTTTTGAACTAGATTTTCATCAAGGATTGGCATGATTCTTAGATTTCCTTTTAAGGTATACAAAGCAGTTTTGCGTGAATTAACTCACCGAATCTTTACAATTATCCAATGCGGTACATATTGCTATCTATAATTCACAAACAAGTAAGCGGAGTCCCAGAAAGGTTACAGGACTTGCCTAAAGTCATACAGGTCATGAAAGACAGAGCAACGTTTCAATCTTGGATCTTTTGATTCTGAACCTATAATGCTAATAATACAATTGTCTCACTAACACACACAAAGCACTGAATCTGAAGATCTCAGAAGATTCTTACCACGCAGATACCTTGCTCATTTCATGACCCATAAGTGTTGGAATGAATATAACTTTTAAACAGAATGAGGTGGTGCTTGTACAGATCTCTTCCAATCCTAAGAAGCATCTAGAGTATGTTGCCATGGAAAGAGCATGGGCTTCAAATACACAAGACCCTTGTCTACTCCCCTATCAGCATGGCCATTGGGCAAATCACTTAGTATTTCCTCACTTGTATAATGGTGATAACAATACTTCCCTACCTTACTGGGTCCAAAACTACATATGTAAAGTTCCTGGCACACAATAGACATTCAGTAACTTAGGTCTTTTTATTATGGAAGGCAGTAGAAGCAAGATGTTTGAATCAGAGAGACCTGGGTTCAAATCCCGACTCTGCTCCTAATTAGCTATATGGCACCCAGCTAGACAGTAAGCTCCAGTGGGGGGCAAGAACCATGCCTCTCCTTATCCCTGCTAATAACCTTCATGGTGGCTCTTGCAGGCATTCAGCAAATGACTGCCAGCAAATGACTTAAATTTACTAAGCTTGAACCTAAAAAAATTGAAATATTATATAGTATAAGACTATTACAAGAAATAAAGGATACAACACACATACAACACTTAGTTTGATGCCTGACCCATGGTGAGTGCTCAGTAAGCAATAATAGTTGCAACTAATTTCTACTGAATGCTTACCACTGTTCTAAACACTCTACATATATTCATTCACCAAGTACTCAAAACTCCCCCCATCCCTACTTCACAGATAACTCAATCCAGGCCCTATTTTTATTATCTAAATACTTGATGCTGCTTTAGGCCCCATGACTTGTGAGTCCAACTCTTTCTTCTCAAAGTTTGAGACCCTTAAAACTTCTAATTCACAGTCCCTTAAATAATGGCCTCTCTTTTTTCTCGTTTGCATTATTAGGAAGAAATAAAAGCTTCTTTCTTTTGAAACACAATAAAGACTTTCTCTTGGTCCTCCTTCTCCTTCCCCCATTATTTCCAGAGAGTGAGGTTGGACTGCCTGAGGTTTTGCCTGGCGGGAGCCCTTAATTCAAAGACTGCCAACAACTCAATGAATCAGCCAGGACTTTGCCCTCTCCTGGCTGA